>NC_083476.1:8155041-8397541 GCF_030014155.1 Tachysurus vachellii | reverse complement strand
CTCAGCTCCGAAGAGCGTGCGGTGTTTTACTTGCGTGGCTTTATTAAAAGTCCCTCCTCATCTCTAGGGTGCGTGAAAATGTCTACTTTCCGCCCAGATGCGCTGCATTGACTTGCATTCCGCAAATTTGTTTGTGTTTTTTTAGTCTATTTTTATTTATAGGCTGTGCGTGATTGATGTGCTCTTGTGTGAGGAGAGGTGTGACTCAGCTCTGATTCACTACCAATTACACTTCACATACAAACGCACACGCACAGGCACACACACACACACACACACACAGAGAGAGAGAGAGAGAGAGAGAGAGAGAGAGAGAGAGAGAGAGCGCAATAAATAAATCTTTAACAAGTGTTGGAATAATAATAATTATTATTATTAGCATATGATAATAATAATAATAATAATAATAATAATAATAATAATAATAATAATAATAATAATAATAATTGCTATTATTATTATTGTGGTTGTTGTTGTTGTTGTTATTGTTATTTTATTCAATATCAATCAATATTACAAAATTATTCGTTTTTAATTAATTGAATAGATAAATGAAACAGCTTATATTATTATTATTATTATTATTATTATTATTATTATTATTATTATTATTATTATTATTATTATTATTATAGCTTCTTTGATACTAGATACTATGTCTGTTGTTTTTGTTTGGTTTTCTCACCTTGGCTGTAGATCCTAAACCGGACACCCTTCTCTTTCCCATTATGTATGAAGCGATAAAACGTTTTTTTTCCCCCAACACAATACATTTAAATGAAACATTTTTCTTTTTCTTCGCGCTTTACAAAGAAAGCCAGTAATATCCGTGCAGCTTTCAGGTTCTGGCATCGTGTGCAGAAATCCAATATGTACAATTTTGCACGAAGTAAACACACAGAATGAATTGCATTAGAGGCAGCCAATATATTTGCAGCAATGTTGTGTACTTGTTCCCGGCTGTGCGCAACCATTTAAACCCTATTTATTAGGGAAAAATCACTTGAACCGCTACGGAAAATCCTTTACTGCTGAATAAAGATACCAAACGAAAGGGTTAAAAGACTGGCATATTTAACACGAGGGTTGGACGCAGTTTGTTTCTGATTTATAGTTCTGTCCTCTGTGTAATATCTCTTTGCAAGCGATTCTCGGTTTGTGTGAAAGCGTCGTTAAGCGTCTGTCGTCGCGTTTTAAACGGATAATTATGACCCGCGCTGAGAGCAATTCACTTTGTACAGCTATAAAAAAAAAAAATAAATAAATAAATAAAGAGAGAGAGAGAGAGAGACGCGGACTATTGAAAAAGTCGTAAAATCGAAGTACACCATCAATCAAGCGACGATTTGGGGCATGCACTTAAATAATGCGATGATTTAAAATCACTCAACACAATTTTTTTATTCCTTTTTAAGACATAAAATTCTAACATATGCATAAAGCCTCGCTTTCGCTTTATTACGCTTTTAGCAACGCCATGCTTCTGACTCCGTATTTATGTCTCGTGCCCTCCACTGAGTGCTCAGCACAATAATGTTTTGTTTTTTCCTCGCCAAAAAGCAGGAGAGAAAACAAGGACATACCCACAACTCTTCCCTCATACGCCGTCTGTGCTGCTCCGCTGACAGTTGGTTTCTAAATGCACCGGATCCACTTTCTCCACCAGCTTTAGCATGTTTTTTGAGACTATTCTCTCGCCGGGTGCTTTCATTGTGCCACAGTAAGAAGCTCTCGGCTCGTATCTGCTTCTTTAGTTGGCCGATATTTTTTGTAGATTCTTTCTACATGCACTATGTCAGGCTCCATGCTTTGCGGTAACAGGCAAAGCTTTGTATGAAGGAAATAACTTCAATTCCGGGTTAATTTACATACCAAATAAAATCAATCAGATTGTATGTTTCCATTTCAGGGTATATATATATATATATCGCCTTCCTTTAATATATTCTGACCTCGTCTGATACTTGCAGTGCATTAGTATAATTAGTAGAGCACTAATTCCATAAAAATGACTTTATTACTTACAAGAAGTTTCAATGGCGCCTAAAACGCACCTTTTAACCATGAAACAATCGATATAAATTAAACGAGTAGGGGAAAAAAGTGTTATTAAGTTTGTTAGATGTTTTGTGTTTGGGGATTGTTATTTACGCGTAAACAACTGACTATGAGAGGGCAATATTTTATAATAATAATAATAATAATAATAATAATAATAATAATAATAATTATTATTATTATTATTATTATTATTATTACTATTATTATTGTTAGTAGTAGTAGTAGTAACAACAACAACAATAATAATAACAATAATAATAATAATAATAATAATAATAATAATAATAATAATAATAATACAATTATCAAACTATTTATCAACATCCAATAATAATGTGATCAAACGAATCACGTTAAAAAAGGATGAAGTTTATTTACTGTTTCTATTTAAAACTCGACAACGAGTATTTGTGTGGGTGTTTTAAAAGAAGTCGAAGCTTTGCCGTAACATCAAATCGGTCTGGAATTTGGAAGTTGGGATAAAAACATAATAATAACCTTCAGTGAGAAAAATGAGAAGAAATGAACGCATGTGAGTGGCTGACATCGGCCGGCTTCAAAAGCTGATTGGTTCTCATTTGGAGCCGCTTTCGGGGGTATCCAACTATTAAGCACCTCCCCGTTCCTCTAAAGGGCATTATAATACAGGGGACCTCCTTTTTAAAAGCCCAATATATATATACATATATTAAATAGGTTAAAATCACAGAGTGTTTTTTTAAGAGGAAAATAAAACATCACCCTGGAGCGGTACATGATGCTCTCTCACGTCGACCTGCTGGACGCTCGGCTCGGTGAGTAACTGCAGCAAAACTCGGACCTTTTCTCTCAACCTTGCGCTCTCTATCACCCTGTCTGCTTCAGCCAAGCTGTGACAACTGACAATTTGGTCCTTGTTTGATTTTAATACCATTTAAAGTGATCTAATTTACTTGAAGAAAAGGTAATCATCTTTATTAGATTACGATGTAATTTAAATATATTGATGCCACCGAATGGAATTAGACAATTTTAGCATACGTAATTGAGGGGTGTGTGCAGTCCTCCCGTGTTATTCGTGCTTTGTAACAGCATAACAAGCGTGATGCTTTCAACACACTCCAAAGTAGGTCACTTCTGTGCGAAAACTGGGAGGTTTGTCGTCTTTTTAATGTGATTGTATGCGACTGTTCTATCCGCTAAGCGGGCTGGAGCCATGAGTATATTGTGACGCCCGCGCGCGTGTGTGTCCTGTAGGGATGAAGGATGCCGCGGTGGAGCTCCTGGGACACAGAGAGTCACTGAAGTGCAGACTCGGAGTCGGTGGCGGGGTGTCTGATCCCGGACATAACGGAGAACTTGGCCCGAGCCCGGAAACGCTCGAAGGCACTACCCATCTTCCTGGAGACGAGCTCGGCAACGTTGGATCCAATCCTCCGAACAGCAAAGAGCAAGACAAGCAACAGCAGCAACAAAACCAAAACTCCGCGCAATCTGTAAGTCAGCAATCGCAGAAACAGAAACGCCACCGGACCCGTTTCACGCCTGCGCAACTCAACGAGTTAGAGCGCAGCTTCGCCAAAACCCACTATCCTGACATCTTCATGCGTGAGGAGCTCGCGCTGCGCATCGGCCTGACAGAATCACGCGTGCAGGTGAGTCGGTTTACAAATGTGCATGACAAATGCTAGCTGAAATGTGAAAGTAATCACAATAGCTTTTAACAGCAGCTAATAATTAACAACAGTAATAACAATTTAACACTTAGTATTGTTGATGTTGTTGCTGCTGTTTATTATTAAATAGGAGATAATAGGTTAATATTTTATTCAAGAAAAAAATATATATTTTCACAATAAATTCTAAGTGATACAACAAAAATTAAAGAAAGTTATTTTCAGGCCTTCCTTCCTGTCATCAATTCGTCGAAGTACAAACCGTCCAGATACTCTAGAGAAGCAGTGCGCTATAGTAACATCATATTTAACACGTGAACGCCATCTATAACACATCCATAACCGCTATATAATTGTACAGCATTTAGTCACCGACATCAAAACCTGGAAAAGAACATAAAGGAAAAATTTACGCAGGAAAAATGCATCGAATAGATGCTTGAGTTCAAGCCAATATATATACTGCGATTTTGATTGCAGTGACCTGTTGGACGCTTGGGGGGTTTTTTCTTTGTTTTTCAGGGAATATAACATTAACGGTATATCAATAAACAAAGTACACATTAGACATTAGTAAACATTAGTTGTAATATATAATTCCACATGACATGTTTAGCTATATTGTTTCTCATTTAATAATTTCCTAAATGTAAATCATTATTCACAATAAAGGTTTGTGATATATGGAATATTTGGTTGATTCATGAATCCAGTTAGATTTAAAGCAAACTGTGTTTTGTCATTCCTAGTTTAGTGTCGTGTTAAACCTCAGTCAAGGTGTTTTTAATCATTAGAACACAGTTTTATTCATCGATATGTACGGCTTGAATCCCTTCTTCTTAACCTGATAACATAAAATTACGAGCTTGTGATTCTATAAAATTCAAATCAGTTACTTTCCACCTATTTCAATATTATTTATGAGTCTCATTTGCTTATTAATCTCATTGTGAAACTATGCAAACGTCCCATAAATATCTTTCTAATTAGCAGACAAACTTGTGCACCAATCTGATTTGCTTTAGTTATATTTAATCCTGTCCTACCAAAACGTGTTAAACGTGTTAAAGTGTAAGACCGTTTTTAACCCAATAGAAAGCCATTTTAAAAAACTATATCTCAATATGTAGTCCCTCTATAAATATCTGTTCAGCAGCCTTCTCAACCTTGTGAGAATGTGACCAAAGGGAATGTGCTTTGGCTTCATTTTATTATGGTTTGAAAATGTTTTTTTCCCTCTAAAATGTAATTTGGCTCAGGGTGGATTGATGTATGATATCCTATTTTTATTCTTACACCCACGCTATTTTAATCTCTTAAACGGTCGGTGACTGTGAGTGTAATTTGTAATTATCTCTTTTTCCAAACCATTAAGTTCCCATTAATCACTGTGCACAGCTCGTGAATGAGATCTCTATAAACCTCATGCGGATGGGAAATAAACACAGAGCAAAACCATAAACAGTCCATGATAGTGCTTTTAGACAAACGAGACAATAATTAATGGTGTTATGGGCTGCATAATGGATAGCACTAAGTAACGTTCATTTCAGTTTTACTTTAGATATTAAAAAGGGCCCAGAAATAAAGGTCATGTCTATCTAAATACCTGGTTTTAAGATTCTGTCATTTGCATAGTCTGTTGTTATGAAACATCCACTTTAAACGGGTGCACTTAAAGGATATTTATACTGTTGGTGTTTAACTATATTGAGTGTGATTTAATACATTTAAATACAACAATTTACATAGATTTAGGCGGAAATAATTGGATTGTGCGTTGAATTTGACGCCTGACGGAGGAAAAAAAATAATTACTGGAGAGAAGCATCGTTATTTGTTCGTGCCAGTAATTGTTTTTCCAATAATTCCTGTTTTATTTTTACTTTGCATTAATATTAATAATAATAATAATAATAATAATAATAATAATAATTGTTTTTAATAAAAACAACTTTATTTATGTAACAATGATGTAAGAAATTAAATCGTACATTTCTGTTTAAGCCTCACTTCAAACCGTGTGTGTGTGTGTGTGTGTGGGTGTGTGTGTGAGTGTGTGTAAAATTACCTAAGAAATTAAACCCTATTTGACGAATAGCTTTATATTGATGATTAAACAATAATTAATGCGTAAAATATATTTCAAATTCATATTGTCTCAAAGTAGCTTTAAAGAATCATAGAAACAGTAAAAAAGGTATAGAAAATGGTAAAAAATAAATAATAATAATAATGGTAAAAAGGTTTTAAAATTAAATTACTGTTTATCTGTAAAATAACATGCTTTTTGCCTTGGAATTTATTTAATATCTTTAATTGTCATGTTTTATTCTGTTTTGCGTGTAATGTTATATGTAAAGTAATAGAGACGGATTTATCCAACAACAGTGATTCTGTTTATAAAATTAATTTATTTATTCTAAAGCTTAATGATTCAAAGATACACACAATCAACTAAAAATAGCTTTCATTAAAAAAAAACCCACTGGTGTTAAGAAACACTTGAACCTGCCGATCCGACACAATAAAGAAGAGTGAATTACATTATCGAGGACGTAAGAAAACCTCACCCCCTGATCTTAAGCGTACATTTGTTATGAGTTGTGAGAGAACGCTAGGCTTTGTATCAATATCTGGTTTGTCTTGACGCAGGTTTGGTTCCAGAATCGACGCGCCAAGTGGAAGAAGCGCAAGAAGACAACAAACGTGTTCCGCGCTCCCGGCACATTACTTCCTACTCATCACGGTTTACCGCAGTTTCCTTCGGCAGCAATTAACGACAGTCTATGCTCGTTTCACGCAAACGACACGCGCTGGGCTGCAGCCGGGATGCCAAGTGTGTCTCAGCTTCAGCTTCCGCCGGCGCTCGGCCGTCAGCCTGCAATGGCGCAGTCACTTTCGCAGTGCAGCTTGGGAGGTGCAGGCCCGGGGGCGCCTGGTTCCATGGGTCTCTCCAACATGGCGTCTAACGGCTCGGCCCTGCAGTCGCATCACCTATACCAGCCCACGTTTCCGGGCATGGTTCCTGCGTCACTCGCGGGCCCAACAAGCGCCAGTGCATCCACGCAACTCTGCAACTCGTCATCGACAGACGATGTGTGGCGCGGTACAAGTATAGCATCCCTGCGCCGCAAAGCGCTCGAGCACACTGTCTCAATGAGCTTTACTTAATGGCGCGCGTGGTTTCCGAATATTGTTTTGTCGGTACGTTTTCTTTTATACCATATTTTCCCTCCAAAAGCCATTTAATTCAAATTTCTGACCTACAGAACCCTAAAGCATATGGATGGTAATCCCGGATGTTAATCTATCAGTCTATCTATCTATCTATCTATCTATCTATCTATCTATCTATCTATCTATCTAGATCTGTCTAGATTTCAATTTATTCAGTGCTATTATTTGAGACTTTTACACCAAACATACTGCACATAACAGACAGAATGTAACGCGCATATTTGCAATATTCGACACAGGACGCTACCTGCCTTGTGAGGTTTTATTTACGGAAACAAATTGATTTGCATTTTACGGACCACATTTGATTTTTTTTTTAATCTTTTTTTTTTTTTTGTACCGTAACTCCTAGAAGCAGGAGATCAAAAGGGCAAGAGGGGGAAAATAAAATTCAAATAAACGTCGAATGCATGTGTGGACAGCGGTATCCGATAAGTGGAAACTGATTTATTCTAATTCTTATTTATATGAAAAAGATGCTTTAGGCTAAACTGTTCTACGGGATGTTTTGTGTAGACAAAGCATTCTTAAAATGCTCTAATTTCATCAGTTTGTGCTATGTTTTAAGTTTGTCTGTACGTTCTACCAATACAGATTTCTTAAATTTCTTAATTGTTATATGCTTTCCTGAACATATTTATATCGATTAAATGTAATGTCAAATAAAATAATTTTGAATGTCATCTCGTGAAGGCCAAGGCTACTTTGTAATTTGTCCCCTCGTGGCAGTAATTAGCCACCATTACATTGTTTATTTCTATTTTAGACTTTTCTACTTTTCTATTCAAAAGTTTCAAATATTTTAATTTGCAAAATAGTTCAATACATGCATTATGTGAATATAGAGTTGTGTCACAGATAAGTCTATCTGAGTGTCAATTTGACCATGTTGACTAATGGGTTATATAAAATTAAATGATATCAAAAATTGGTCATTATTGAAAAAGCACTTTCAAAAAAAGTTTCGTGGAATAACGTGTTCCAAATTGTGGAAGTGCTTGTCATTTATTTTTCAAAAAAAAGCATACTACAACACATTTGTTCTTACAAAACAAAAAGTAAACATAAAAAAAGAAGTTAAACAATAATAACCAGAAAACCTCTTACCTATTCAACAGGGATTACATTTCATGCATGCAACTAAAAAAATAAACACTAATAATATTAAAATAATATTAAATTATTAATTATGTAATAGCAATGTTAAACTTTTCCAGAAAAAGTATTTTTCCCCTAAATTAAGCATTTAAATATAGATAAACATTGAGCTATATATTATTTACATTTGTGTAGTTTGTGAACATTTTTAAAATGGCATTTAAATAACGTTTTCTGGGAAAAACGAAATTTATGCTGAATTAAATGCTTTTTTACACAGTGACATGTACACAAATGAAATATAACAGGATTTTTTTTTTTTTTTTATGCAGCAAGGTTACTATAGCTCTAAAACCTCACAAATGTAATTCTTAACAATTGTGTGATTGAAAAAATGCTGCTTGAATGATGACCATTGATACACACAATATACAAAAAATACACAAGCATTCAGACCCTTAGCTCAAAAAATACATGTAATGGTTAGATATTAATGTTATTAGAAAACTGAATGCTTTTAAGCAACATTCTGGACTTAATATTTTCTGATTTTATATGGTGGGTAGTTTAAGAATCCTCTGTTCTTTAAAGCCTTTGAAAAAAATTACACAATTGCTGGCCAGAGTATTGTCTAGGAATTTAGACAAAAATCTCCCGTAGTTATTTCATTTCGCTGAGATCTGGTGATTGTAAAGGCCATTTCATACTTGTCAAATCATTCAGTGACACCTTAAGCAGTGTGGATAGGGCATTTTTATCTTAAGTGACACCACTTCCATCAGGACAGAAATCATAGTATAGAGGTGATCAATCAGATCAAATCCAAGTGTGTGAGTATGAGAGATTCAGGAGTATAAGAGAGATTAGGTAATGTAGTCTGATGACATTTTTTGAGCAAAACAGATGTGAGATTATATTACATGAATATTAGAATTTGTCTCAGTACCTACTGGGTTAATTAGTTTGTGGATATGGAAGGGCCATTACTCATTAGCTAATTTGTCACATGATATAGAGGGAGGTGAACACTGACCCAACCTGCCTCACTTTTCATTTCACCCACAATGCAGTGTGGCACCATGTAAAGCAAGGAAGGTGTTGACTGCTTTCCTGCAATTTGTATCACTAAATAAATTTGTTTCCCTGAATAATTAAAATATGTCAGTAAAGTGAATTTTGTGTGTTGCCTGTGCAGGCTAAGAATGAAAACATATTATACAACAGTTAGTTCCACTAATTTGATTCGACAAGCAATATTCCAAAGTGATGATATTTAGTATAACAGCACTGCTACATTTCACTGTTTTGTATCACTTGCTTTTCTGTGTTTGCTACAAAAAATTCCAATTTTAACAATAGTTCATTACACTGAAACCATTACTATGCTTACTAGAGGCTTTCAGTCAGTCCATAGACTACTGTGAATTCTTTAGGAACGTTTTTCATTGATGGAGCAAGAATAGACAAAATATTTTGCCATATCTGACTGAAATAGCAGTAATTCATTATTAATTTCTTGTTTATAAAACAGTTTTATAAACTCGGCATCATGCTACAGACTGTTGTTGTAAGGAATATTAGCATGGCATGATTACCTGCAGCACTGAATGTCTGACTGATATTCAATATAACAGCACTTTTGCTTGTAATATTGATTAATTAAATTTGAAAATTGATAGCTTCATTTCTTGAGTTTACTTATCATTGTCAAATTGTACTCACTTGAAATTAAAGGTATTTACTGAAGTTATTAGTTAACTTAAGTTAATTTAAGTTAATCTGAAGCTTAACATGAAAAAAGGTAAGTATAGAGCGGGGCATAGAAGCCTTTATTATCACCACATATACATTACAGCACAGTGGAATTCTTTTCTTCACATACCCCAACTGAGGAGGTTGGGGTCAGAGTGCAGGGGCAGCTATGATACAGCGCCCCTGGAGCAGGGAGGGTTGAGGGCCTTGCTCAAGGGCCCAGCCTTGAACCCCGATCCTCCGATCAACAACCCAGAGCCTTAACCAGTTGAGCCACCACTGCCCCAGTATATGGATATGGATATGGATATTGTAGTAAAATTAAATCAGGTTTATATTTGTAACATACCAGTTCAGATGTCAGAATTGACACTTTCCTAACTGGCATTTAATATGATAAATATGTAACACTTTCAGAAAATAAAATCCCATCCCTTCATAAATATACATGCTAAATATATATAATTTGCTTTCCTACACAAAAAAGCTGTTATTAAAAAGGTCTTTAAAATGTTTATCTGTAAATATTTATGTAATAGGTCAGTCCAAACAGAGATTGTTAAATATTAAAATAATAATAATAATCAATTGACAATTAATTTAAAATTACTTTGAAAATTGAAATAAATGCTACCAGGTAGAGCATTTTAAATGTAGCCAGCAGAGTATTGTTATTCCTTTTATTTATTTTCTTGCTTTGAAAAAATATGTGAATTTGTCTCTTAAATGAATTTTTACATATCCACATGATGCAACACACAACAAAATATATATTATAATATTAAAGGTATTAATATAATTAAAGTGTAATTGCAAAATTCTGCATCATTTCACACAGGCTGTTCAAGCAATTCATTAATCATGTTTAATGTTTATAAAACAGTTGAACTAGACATTGTATATGAAGAGTAATGGCCCAATTTAATACAGTTAAACTAAATCAGTGTATGTCATGAGTGGACAACATGGTATTGTTTACTCACATTTTGCTTTTTTAAAGATTTTTATTTAAATTGAAAGTCTACCCCAAATGCCACACTGTAAAGCAACATCCTAGGAAAACTGCAAAAAAACTTCCTGCTTAGGGAGTGGACAAACTGTCCAAACTGTCAATCAACCACAATATTTTAATTATCATCAAATAACTCATATAAAGTTCATTTATAATACAGATACTGTGTGAAATATCAAGGTGTGAAGAACTTGAGGACAGAACACTATTCCCAAAAATAATTTGTGGAGATGTAAATTAAAATGTATGTTTGTCTTGTGCTCCTTTCAATTGGCAGAGATAAAAATGTCTTGTTGCCAGCCACTAAAGGAATAAGAAAATAATATAATGCTGCTTAAACAGAAGCAAGTGTGTGTCAAAGTGTTCAGAACTGTGGCAAGATTCTCCAAAGAGTTTAGTAAAATGTACCCAAGTTTGCTACAAAACTGCACAAATTGTTCCAGAGTTATCTGGAGTTATCACAGCAAATATTGTTTTATTTATTACTGGTTACTGCTATTTAAAGTATTTTATGTAGATTGTTTAAATTATTTTATTTTACATATAATATATTTATTATATATTGTTATAAATTATATTCTTTCTTTAGGTATAAATGCTTTACTGCATTTCTGTGGTGAAAACGTTTGTGCAGAACTGTAAATGGGTAATCTTTTAAAAATACTGTTAAGGAAGAGACAAATCCATAATCATAAACATACCTTCATCTTCAGTAACTTAATACTTATCAGTGTCTTGTGCATCTGGGGCCCAAGGAAACCCCTGAGTATATATACCCTGAAAGTGTGTACACAGGTGCAGGGTACAGTAAATGTGTCTTACACCCCTAAGGTAACAGATGGCACCAGGATGGACTAGGGGAAAAAGGCAAAACAGTGGAGTCAGTATGATGCTCTGGGCAATGTTCTGATGGAAATCCCTGGGTGCTGGAACTCATGTGGATGTTACTTTAACACGTAACACATATCTAAACAATGGTACAGACCAAGTACACCTCTTCAAGGCAACAATATACACTAATGGCAGTGGATTCTTTCAGCAGGATAATACTGTACATCCTGCCCCACTGCAAAAATTGTTTCGGTGATAACCTGATGTTGACCTGGCTTACGAATTCTCCAGATCTCAATCCATTCTAGAATCTGTAGAAAGTGCAGGACAAAAAAAATTCAGATCCACAAAGGCCCCATATTGCAACAGAGCTTGGATCTGATGCTGGTGTCTTGTTGCTGAATAACACAACACATATGCATGCATATGTATGAGTGTGTTTCTACATCCGTGATCCTAAAATGAGGTCTGACAATTAATGCCAATGCAGCTGGGGAGGAACCAGACTCAGAAGGAAACCCTTCCTCATCTGAAGTGAATTTAATTCTCCATTTTACATTCACATTTATCATCACATTTTTTTATCAATGCCTTGCATTTGTGCAAAAGCAATCACTGCTCTATGCTGTAAATAGTCATGGTTTTAATTGGAGAAGAATAGGGAAAATACACTATAGACTCTTTGTTTCTTCTTTCCTACTGCACAAACGCTTATTCAATCTTTTCTGAATTACTGCTATAACACAATATTAAACTGACCAAAAATACTTTGCTCACAGCAGGATTTAGAAGGTGTGTTATATAACATTTAGAGATTCAGTATCAGAAGTCAATTAAAGGATGCACACTTTAATTAAGCAGCATTAGTTTGTAGGTAGGCATTTTAATTAGTTTTATATCCAGTATATAACAGTGTGGAATTGGTTTTATAGGAAACCAATCAGATCTTGTTAGGTAGCAAAGATTGGAACTGTTAACTTTTAAAAGATTGGTAGTTTTCAAAGAAAACAATATCAGATGGGTATCAATATTTGTTGATAGTCAAGGTTTCATTAATAAAATCACTGTCTTTACAATGTCTGTTTCATAAGGAATATAATTTCAGGAACCATGCATTTATAATAAAATTCAAATAAAGTATATTTAGCTACAACACTCAAAAATATAAAATACATCTAGTTACTGTTATGCTATTGCACCACAGTAATGTAACTACTACTAGACTGTTGGAGATGATCTATTAAAGAAATTCAGTTAGTTCTTTCATTCATTTTCTACCGCTTATCCGGACTATTCTCGGGTCACAGGGAGCCTATCTCACGTGTCATTGGGCATCAAGGCAGGATACACCCTGGACGGAGTGCCAACCCATCACAGGGCACACACACTCTCATTCACGCACGCACTCTAGACAATTTTTCCAGAGATGCCAATCAATCTACCATGCATGTCTTTGGACCGGGGGAGGAAACCAGAGTACCCAGAGGAAACCCCCGAGGCACAGGGAGAACATGCAAACTCCACACACACAAGGCGGAGGCGGGAATCGAACCCCCAACCCTGGAGGTGTGAGGCAAACGTGCTAACCACTAAGCCACCGTGCCCATTCAGTTAGTTCTTTTAACTAATTATTATTTCATTCTTATTTAAACTAAACTTATGTTTAGCAAAAATCTAACACACATGTGAACATATATTTTGAGATTTGAGCCAAAACTGCCCACAATTAAGAACAGCTGTCTAATTAACAAGGTCCATGTAAAATATACTTTAAACTAATAACTTCTGCACTTACAGAATCTTATAAAAAAATTTTTACTACAAACAAGACACAAGAGGAAACAGAAGACATCCAAAAAGGGTCCTCATGCTGTTCTCTATCATGTATTAGATTTCCATAACATAAATATAAATATAAGATAAATTTAAAATGTCCAAAATTGGGCGCACTTGTATTAAACCATAGCCTCAAGCTGCCCTCTAGTGTTAAAGAGTGGTATAGCAAGTACATTTCCTTAATCAGATGCTAGCACTAAGCAATATTTCTTATTTGCGTTCCTTAATCAGATACTATCAATAAGCAAGCACAGTTTACTTGCTTAGGAGTGTCTTGTACATCAATATATGAAGAACTAATGATCAATGCATTGTATAAAGTCAGTAGCAGTTTTCTGAAAACATAAGAGGGAGTGAATTCTCAACTGGAAAGCAAGGAAATTGACAAGAAGGTATGAACATGTAAAAAATGGATTATATTATGTTTATGCTAACTGATACTAATACCAAATTTGTCACCACATTGTCAAGGGTTGTTAATCTGAACCTGAGTAACCCAAATATATTGGTTTTATTGGAATTGTATTGAACAAAGATACTGTAAAGACTAAATATCAGCACTAATGGAACTCTGCTTAACCAATCATATTACAGGACTGGAACCAACTGTTCTTAACTAAGCTTATACAACGTGTGATATACATTGATACACCCACTGATAATGTAGAACTGCATGCTGGACAAGTTCTGCTATTTTATTGCTATTTGCATTGACTGTACCTTATTTTTTGTATAGGCTGCATTGCTTCTGTGTGCAGGTTATCAGGTTACTTCTATTGCATCAAAATGATGTACTCCTTATATTTTATATTTTCAAAGTGCACAGCTTGCAGTCTGCTTTGCTTTAATTATCTTCATTAGTTGTGACACTCCAGAATGATGTAATTTTGTGTTGCCTGTGCATTAATGTGACAGTCTTATGTTACATCGTACTAAATATTTGAAGACTTTGGAAGGAAGGAATAAATGTTGGGTCTGTGGTGAACTCCGAGTTTGCACTGACCAATTTGTTCCTCAGGCGCTCTCGGATGCACAACTATACACAGAATTTACATTATTTACATTTACATTATTTACTGTTCAGTTTCCTCCAAACAAGGATGGGTTCTCTTCTGTGTCTGGTTGATCAGGGATTTTTCCTTGCCACCGTCACATCTGGCTTGCTCATTAGAGAAAGATATTAGAGATATATAGTATTTAAAATTTTAAATTAATATTTGAAAAATTGATTACATTTAAAAACATAAAATTTATTTGTTTATTTATTTATTTATTAGTTATTTTCTGTTTCTGTACTTTTGTAAAGCTGCAATGAGACAATGTGAATTGTTAAAAGTGCTACACAAATAAATGGAATTGAATTGAATAGCAAATGTATGTTTTACAAATACAAGTAAATGGGCACAATATCAGGCTGATCCCTAATAAGAGTACTGACATAGGGACATCCATTATATAAGCCTATGGCTAGTTTTAGTCTTTTATGTGACATGAGAACTCAGTGTGCTAATGTTTCACCTTTTTTTAATTCACTTTATTATTATTTAATGTAAATGTTTGCACACATTTAGATTAAACTTATGCACCATAATAAGCTCTTATAATCACATAATAATGCTGCATCAGGCATTATATATTATCAATATGTTATGAGAAAACAAAAACTGTAAATTCTTTACTAATGACTAAAGTGTTACTGCTTCATTATTCAGTAGTTAATGATGTGAAATATGTGGTAAGTCAGTACTAATGACTGCAGTACTACACTGTCTTTGTTCAAAATACCAGTCAGTCAATCAAAGCCAAAGCACAAGTCGAGATACAAAACAAAACATATCAATGAGGTGAAAAAATAAATGGCTCACACACTACAGCATTGAATAAATCTCCATATTTAGTGTAAATCCAGGAACAGAAAGTGTGTGATGGCAGATGTCACAGTAGAATTTAGGCACAATGTCTGTTGACATTCCTGACAAGTTAATGACTTGAACAGTATTATTCAGAGTAACTCATTAATATTGATGTAAGTGTTGTATTGTTGATTAGAAGAATAGATACATTTTTTTTTTTGATTAGATGATTAGAGCACTTTTTTATTACAACATTTTAAAAGTTTGTTAAGAACAATAATTGCTTACTCATGGTTTTTTTTCATGTTTCATGCCCATTTTAAATATTTTCATGACAGTTTGAAATTCCTATTTGTAAGTGTTTATCATAACACACACAACACAGCACACCACATATTCAACACATTCTAATGATAACAATTTGTGCATTTTCAGTTGAATAATTGTTAATGTAGATTATTTCCTTTGACTATTAATGACTGCCTGATATTGACATTGTGAGTGTGTGTGTGTGTGTGTGTGTGTGCGTGTCCATTATGATGAACCTTTAGCTTCATTGAACACTCCCTACTCTAAGAATGATTACTTACTGTAAGTTAATATACATATTTTTAATTTTGATCAATGCACAGAATACTTTATTAATAAAAACATGCAGTCTATCACACCAAATGTGTTCAGACTGAGCCTACATATTTCTACTCATTGCACAGAAATGTCTAAAATTTGCTGATATTTTAAATCAAATGAATATTCATTACTTTTGTACTATAGGATGTTAAAATAATGGGATAGACAAATTCTCTGAAAATGAACACTTAGCTCTAGAGGGTGTTCCAAAAGTCTCAATACATACGTCCCCTATGTATGGAAATGTTTGGTACGTACAGTACAATGTTTCTTCAAGACCATGATGCTACATAGAACAACACAGAGCTAAGGACTTAAAGTAAGCTGTCCTATAGCCACATAAAGTGTATTGTGTGCAACCTAGTGCAAACAGTGTGAGACGAAAGACTACAGGACAATTACACAAAATAATGCATACCGTATATTATACAGTACAGTGTGTAAAATTTCAGGATTGTAAGTAAAGGTTCTTGCAAAAATATACTATACACTTGTGTAAAAGCAGTATTTGAATGAATGTACAAGACAGCTTGTGCAAAAACAGCATGTAAACAGTTTAATATGGCTGGTGCAGTAGACATGGGTCATACTGAATGAATGTTTGAGTGTGTTTTTAAGTTTCTGAGTGTGTTTGTGTGCAGTCTGGTTGTAAGGGGCATGAATGCATTGGTACCTTTCCCAGATGGTGCGCTTGGTGCTTTAAGCCACTGTTGTTCTAGATTATGTCATCACTACTACAGTTTCATCACTACTATTTAGAACTATTCCATGGTCAAACTGGGCATCCTCAACTTTCTCACATTGGAACAGGTGCAGTTTCTACTGGAAATCAACTTCAACAACCCACAGATTACATAATGTGCGCATCTGTTAGAAATGAAAACCTGTGTGTAAGGTACTTTGCTTAAATCCTTACCTGCTATTTAAGATTGCCATCAAGTAATGTTGCCTTTTAATTGCTCCACTTTTCCCCACCAGGCAATTCAACTTTACATCAGCAATACATTGATGTGACTGATCAGGAACATTGATAAAAGAATCACTTATGTGGATGCAGGAAATGATGAAATTAGTATGGAGTCACAACATGTTTCATAACAGGGTATCATAGCTTAGGATTTGTTTGGATAATTCTGTAAATTTTTGGTGAGGTGGTTAGGTTTTTCTCTTTTCAGCTAAGATCAAGAATCTGAGGCTATCACAGGCACAAATTAACCAAATCTCAAAAGTTGATGGCCAGGAAAAGGACCTCGCCATGATAAGCTCAGGTTCCTGCACATGGGTGACAGGAATAGAACCTGATGTTGTAGTCTATTCACCTCAAGGCTTGTTGTTTTGTGCTGGCTAATATGTTTTTCCTTTATTGTTTTATTACGTTTAATGGAGATAAAATAATGATAGTGAGGGAATAACTGAATATGTAAGTTGTATATTGTATATAAGAATTCCTGTGACAGGAAGCTTACTGACTGCTACAAAGCCCTGAAGCCCTACAAAGAATGGTAAACAGTTTCGTTAAAGAAAATGTTATCATATCACCAATTATATCTTTTTTCCTGTTACATATTTTTATTAGTTTACTTGGCTTAGATTATGTGGAGCATCCAACATACAAATAACAGTCAGATAAAAAAATAGATCTGTAAAAGCCATAGAAATTAATTAACACCTTCTAAGTTGAGATACAAGTTGTATATACAAGTTGATATAAGTTGTGGTACATTTATTCTAATCCATCAAAAAAATCGGACTTTTGTTCAGGATTAAAATTCTAGCACATCTAATGATTAAAATAGCTCTGTAAATTGGCAATATAATTGAAATGAATAAATGAATATTTTGTCACTACAATGCATTTCATTAAAACAATCTAGCTCTATTCATTTAACTGTATTAATATCAGTGGTGTTTGTATGAATTCATATATAAGACCTTATATACAGGGGTTTCTTTATGAAAAAGGGTTGGATAAAAAGGATAAAAAAAATATTAGCAATAAATTAAAATAAAGTATATAAAGTAAAATTTGCCAGTGGTCTGCAGATGGCAGCTGCTTTGCTGTCAGGGGGGCAAAAATTCTGCTTGTATTTGACATGCAATATCTTTGTAGCCCAACAGGGAGCAGCAACACAATTTGGGAAAGACTAGTCTTCATATCATAGGAACTTTACTACCAGCAATTGAGGACGTCCAAAGGAACGAGCTCGCAGCATCCTTAAAGACTCCTCTCACCCTGCCCTTAGATTGTTTGTCCCCCTTCCCTCCAGTAGGTGCTTCAGGAGCCATAGGACAAAACCCAGTAGACTGAGGAACAGCTTTTTCCCTAGGGATGTCACCTTCCTAAACTCTGCCTCCCAGTGATCACCCACCCCTGTATATTATGTCAATAGCACCTGAATATTTATCGATACAATATATAAAATATAACACTGTGCAAATTTCATGTCTATAGCACACAACCTGTATATTTGTATATCCATACCTGCATATCCATAGCATATTAATCTGTATATTATTCTGTTCATACTGTAAATACTGTAATCATACAGTAAATACTCTACATCTTGCACTTTCTGCTTATTACACTTCTGGTTAGATGCCAAACTGGATTTTGTTGCATTGTATTTGTACTGTACATGTGTAATGACAATAAACTTGAATCTAATCTCGTTTAATCTAATATTTTTTGACCTACAACATTAAAATGGAATCAGCACATATAAAACCTTGCCATGTTCCAGGTCAGTACATGTCAGTTGAATTTGTTCAGATGTCAGCAACATGAGGGATGTGGTAGCCTAGTGGTTAAGGTGTTGGATTACTGATTGGAAGGTCATGAGTTTGACTCCCAGGGTATTTTTCTTTACAACTTAAGGCAAATGGTAATAACATCATATCATTGCAAATAAAAAAAAATATATTTCAGGAAGATACCATATAATGTGATCATGCAATGTGAATTAAAGCATACATTTTTACAATCCATGTAGGTTTGGATTTAGTTTTCCCTTAATAATACAAACCTTCATTTAAAAACTGCATGTTGTGTTTACTTGTGTTATCTTTGACTAATATTTAAATTTGTTTGATGATCTGAAACATTAAAGTGTGACAAACATGCAAAAAAATTAAAAATCAGGAAGGAGCCAACACTTTTTCACACCACTGTACTGTATGGATGTGACTGTGTTCTGGTGTGTGTGAGACTAGAAATCAAGTAAATGTGAATTTCTTGTCAATTCTGGTGTTGACCTGACAATAGGTAGATTTTACATATGCAAACTAATTCATTCATTCATTCATTCATTCATTTTCTACCACTTATCCGAACTACCTCGGGTCACGGGGAGCCTGTGCCTATCTCAGGCGTCATCGGGCATCAAGGCAGGATACACCCTGGATGGAGTGCCAACCCATCGCAGGGCACACACACACTCTCATTCACTCACGCAATCACACACTACAGACAATTTTCCAGAGATGCCAATCAACCTACCATGCATGTCTTTGGACCGGGGGAGGAAACCGGAGTACCCGGAGGAAACCCCCGAGGCACGGGGAGAACATGCAAACTCCACACACAAGGTGGAGGCGGGAATCGAACCCCCAACCCTGGAGGTGTGAGGCGAATGTGCTAAGCACTAAGCCACCGTGCCCCCCCCCTGCAAAATAATTAACAAATAAAAAATATTTCTATAATATCCTAAAAATGCAGATACAGTGTATGGAACACTGTGCTCAGATTAGGAGAGCCTCATTGGCTAATCTCTTGCATTAGTGTCGTATTGTCCACATGGTAACCTGTCACAACCATAACCATAAATCATGACTAAACTTGTCTTTATCATTCACTATTGCACTTTCTACTGATCTATTATAAAATCTATCAATATTACATAAGTGAATTATTTTATAACAATTTAATGTTCAAACAAGTAAAGAATTAACTAAATAAAATTCTGTTTTAATTTGATATTAAAGTAGATTTGTGACATTTTTTCTTAAATAGCTTTGTAACGTATGGCTGCTTTAAATAATAATTCAGTAAATCGTATCAATAATTACTAAGTGCATATTAATTATAGATTAAATAAAACAATTCTCATGACTTTGGAGTCTGTGTATAATGTTAATGTTAATAGTAATGTTAATGTTATCTACTACAACACAGATCAAACATAACTCGAAACTGCTGAGCACAAACAGGTTTTATTAAATTTACTGCATACTATTTTAATTACATTTATTAACTTATTTTCTGCTTAAATCTATTACAAACTATAATTCACACAACTGGGATGCTCTGATTCGGCCAATGAGGTTAATGGAAGTATTTATGTGAATGCTAAATCAGATTTTAAGCAAAAGTAATCAAGTCTGTTTCATTTTGAATCCAATAGACAAGTATTTAATTTAAATTTATAATTATTTAATATAAATTTAACAAGTATTTAATATAAATTTAACAAATTAATTATTTCCAGTGAGCATAAGTTAAGGGGAAAGTATTCTGATTCAGATACACACATAAACGCAACACACACAGTCATGCAAACAAGGAATTGCACACTATAATAATGCACATTTACAATCAGAAGCTAATAGAGCAGTTTTAACATAGTTTGATGTTCTACACTCTCATTTCATTTTCTGCGATTCCTGAAAAAAGTCGTTGCAGGCGACAGTCAATGCCGCCACCAGTACCACAAATTCATTAAAATCGACCTCATTGTCTTTATTGGAGTCAAGATCATTCATAATCTTCTCCACTAACATAGGGTCCTTCTGCGACTATGAGAGAGAGAGAGAGAGAGAGAGAGAGAGAGAGAGAGAGAGAGAGAGAGAGAGAGAGCAATAATTAGTATAATGTCAACAGATGCAAATGAATACAGATGTCAAATGCATGCTAATTGAACTTAAATACAGAAACAAATAAATCACTTCAGGAAACTAGACATTTGAATGCTCTAACAAATTTTCTAAAAAGACCATAACATCAACTGTCTGCTTTCATTTTGCATGTTAAAATTTTCAGATTCCTGTTCTTGGCTGATAGAAGTGTAACATGACAAAAACTGGTCTTCCGCTGTTGCAACCCATCCACCTAAAGGTTTGGCATGTTCTATGTTCTGATTTCATTTTATTTCTTTGTTAAAGATCTGAGTATGAGGTTTGATTTTAATAACTTTTGATTTTTTTAATAAATTATGGCATGAGGGATGTGGGTCATATGTTTCTGCATGGTACTGTATCTTAAAATAAACATGGAGACAGGGGACACTGTCAGACAAGAAGGACAAAGGACAGACAGTCAAACAAATTTCCAATTGATTTAATACATGAAAGCAATGTCTAATGTCACAATAATCCTGCACAGGATAAAGCATTTACTAAGAGTAGCAAGAAATGCAGATGTTAAAAATAGAATTCACTGAAGCATTCTGAATACATTTCAGTCACTCCCACTTACTAAAATAAGTTTGTTCTTCATTAAAACTTCTCCAGTGCCTTGAAAAGTATTTGACCCTTCCTGGTATCTTCTTTTTTTTTGCTACACTTACTTGGTTTAGATCCTCTAACTAAATCTAACACATAGTGTAGTGTTATGCTGCTGCAAGCTGATTAACCACTGATGCTAGGATTACTTTTTGCAAACGAGTTTATACCAAACGAGTTATACCACGAGTTTGGGTTAACCCGTGGAGCTTGCTATTAGTAAGCCCTCTATCCTTAAAGGTGCCCTGCTACATGTATCTCATTACTTTTGTGGTAATGTCTGAAGTTTACCATGGACTCTGTAACATTTTTTTGTGGAAAAAATGGTTACCTTGTTTCAAGCCATTCTAGTGTGGTATAGAAAGCCTGCAGGAAGACTCAGCTCGATTTGCGCCAGTTCTCATGAATATTCAAATGAGCTATGCTGCTTGGCTCCGATTGGCTAACCGCTAGGATATGAGAGCATGACTATTCATTCACCCAGCGCAATAAGGCCACGTTCACACTGCAGGTAAAAGTGGCCCAAATCCGATTTTTTTTCTGGTCAAGTGACCAGGTCAGACTTCTTCAGGAGTAGTGTGAACACTCAAATCTGGCCCAGATCTGATTTTTTAAAATCAGATCTGGGCCACTTCGGCCGCGTTCACACTGCAAGTCTTAATGCTCAATTCGGATATTTTGCTCAGATCTGATTTTTTTTGTTTGGCTGTTCACATTACCTTTTAAAATGTGGCCTATATCAGATACCATTGTGAACTGTTTGCTGTTTTTAACTGACCCGCATGCGCAAACGAGCAATAACAATGACGTCGCACGCAGCACGCCGTTGCGCTAAAAAGTTGGCGAGGTTATGGAGGAAGTATTGAATCATCATGTAATGCTATAATTTGATGTATTCAATGCAAGCATTATGAGCTGGTTCACGTAACCACTTTATATAACACTCTAAACACACACGTTACCAGTCACGTTTGTGTCACGTTTTCGCCGGCGCAAAAAGAAAAAAGAAAAAAAAAGTTTTCGCCGGCGCATAATTGTGACGAATGTCGATGTAGATTGACGTAAAAGTCGCATCAAATCCGCCTTGGCTGTTCACACTGCGGCCACATTGGAAAAGATCAGATTTGGGTCTGATTCAGGACCACATATGGAAGGCCACGTTCACACTGCAGGTAAAATTGGCCATCCTTGCTGTATAGGAAACTCACTGAGCTACACGAATTCTGGGGGCGCGGTCTCAAGTGGGAGAGTTCATGAATACTAATGAGCTCAGTCACTCTGACGTCAGAGTGACCAGCTTTTCCAACTGACCTGATTTCTCCTTTTATTTCTTTTAAGTGGCTAGAACTGACCGCGGAGGTAGCAGTTCGTTTTCAAATTCACAAACACATATGGACCTAACACATATCAAAAAATCCAAGTAAAAACGGTTTTGTGTGGAAGGGCACCTTTAATAATCTTCAGTAATCCTAAGCAGTTGCATGATCTCTACAGAGTAAAATTTTCTGGTAGGTGGGAATAAATTGGATCATGGAGTGATCAGGGAGTCTCAAAGCAGCATAGTGAAAACACTAAGCCTCTTTTAATACAGTGTATCATTGGTTCAGAGTATTGCTGTCCCTAGTGGGACATGTAGCATGCAATCTTAATTCAGGAACTTCATGATAAAATATAATGACACTGGAGTCTGTGTGCTCCACACTTTTTTCAGATCAGCTCATTCCCATGAAAAGCATTTAGGCAAAATTCTGTCACCCAGTTTATATTTGATGAAAAACAAGTGTGCTAGAAATGAAGCAGTTGCTTAACTCATATCATGAAAGCTAATTAAACAAATAAACAAGTAACATTCTATTGGGTTGCTCCTCTCGGATAACACTAAGCTTCACCAAAAAGTATAACTAATAAAGCAAGCCTCCATTAGCTCAGAGATGTGTTGTGATCGGCCAGAATAGTGTTCAGTTGCAGCCTGGTAGTATCTTGGATAGCTATATGAAAAAACAGAAATTTTGTTGGTGTATTTTTTTTAGATTAATTTTTATTTCCTGGATTTGTAACCTAATATTTTCAAATATTGTACATGTACATGTTTCTTACCGAGCATTAGAAATTCAGGTTCAGGTTCTCTGACTCTGATTTCATTCCATACATATAATATTCATGACTGCTCCTAAACAGCAAAAATGTCTCGTTGACCAACAAACTATTTCTGTTCATTCTCTGTTTGTGTATCTGCTTGTATGTCTGTCTCTCTCTTTTGTTCTCTTACTGTCTCTTTGCCGTTGTAGAGAAAAGGTGGGTGTGTGTGCGTGTGTGTGAGGCCTTACTGTCAGGAATTCAGTGAGCTCACTGTTCAGAAGGTCTTTCAGCTCGCCTTTGTTCAGTTTGAATTTGTCCCCATCGTTACCTGAGTAGTTGTAAAACACACGGATCAGAGCATCCATTGCTCCTTCCAGCTGGCTTGGCATGATGACTGCACAGAGTACACTACACACAACAGATGAATGAATGAATTAGCCTTAGCTGTGTACAAACAACCTCTAGCCCATCTGAGCCAAAATTCAGGTAATACCTTCACAACTATCAAAAGTACTTGAATCATTTAATGTGTGTATTGATACATGAATTTAAGTCTGAAAATATGCATAAACCCTTAAATGACTTTTTATGCAACTGACATCTATTATATTAGTGTATGGCACTGTCAGTAGCAACATCATCCATACTGCTGATATTCTATAATAATAATAATAATAATAATAATAATAATAATAATAATAAAATTAATAAATTAATTAGTTATTCAATTAAATAATTACTTACTTAACAATATAATACATAATAATTTTGATATATATATATATATATATATATATATATATTTATATATATATATATATGAAGTGATGAAATGTAGCTGATTCTTCTATAACTATATAAACATTTAAGATAAACGAAACATTTGTATTGTACCATTCACTGCACTGTAAAGCATGACAGCCACATTAAGTTATCAGAATCAGAATCAGGTTTATTGCCATGTACTGTAGGGTTTACAGGAATGTACAGGAATGTACAGGAATTTGTCTTGGTGTGTTGGTGCATAGTAATAATAAAGAAGCAGCATAAGAAACAAAAGTTATAAATAAAGTGTTTATAAGTGTGCAGTGTCTATGTGATAGACTTGAAGATAATGTAAAGCTTATCTTCGAGTTTAGTTAACTAACTTTGACTTTTTGCTGCAAAGTTGAACTACTGTTGAAATGTTTTACGGTGTGAATATGACCATCTATTCAATCTCCATATAATTGTCTACATGTTCAGAAGCAGATGCAGAAGTTCAAGGAGATAAATCTGCTCCCTCAGCCAGAGGCTTATATCAGTAAGGTTCTAAGCTATACTCTGCAGATCCAGCTCATTATCATTGCATTAGTGTGATTCCGGTGGAGAATGATCTGCTGTGATATGACTCTGTGACATATTGCCATATCTGCTGTACCTTGTTATCATAAAGCTTTATTCATGTAATTGCTAAGGTGGACTATCCCTCCCTCTCACCTGCTTTATTACCAGCATCATACACTGGGACCCGCCTCCACACACACACACTTTCAATATAGCACTTAAAGTGTGGGGCAAGGACTAACAAGGGTGTTATTAGTCTTTAAAGCTTCATTTAATGTGAGTGAGTTTCATTTATTGTGTTTCCACCTGTAGTAATGTACAAATGAATATTTAATCTAAACTAAAAAATAGAAGAAATTATAACACTGAATATAACTGCTAAAATGAATACAATTGTGTTTGCTTTGTTTTAGATGTGATATGAAATTTTGGGATAAACTTGAATCTAAAAAAAATAATAGTTCATTCAACTGAAGGTCTAAATGTACAGCTGTCATTTCTATAAGGTTCCTCTATTTGCAATTGTGATTATCAATGTTAACTTGATTTTTATTTCCTATTCTACTGAATTTGTTATAATTGTTGATTATATTGATATTAATTATTGAACCGCAACTGCAAAAAAAACTTTTTTCATTTTACACACATTCCACCCAAACCTGATCCTAACTCTCCAGATATGACAAAAATAAAATAATGAAAGAGATGGAAAGATACCCGAGATACACACAACCTTTTCCCTTATACTAAACCGGAAGACATTAAATAAACTTTCCACAGAAAAATAATCCTATTATTAAAACTACATAAAAAAGTGCCAGTAATTAAAAACTAATACAAACTAAAATACAAACTATCATATAAATTGCATATGCTTATCTATACATGGCAGAAGAAAAGTCCATAATTAAAATAATCTATTAAACAGAGTGATTTATTCAACAAGTACAGTGATGATTAAATGATTGATATGCTAAGCTTATATGCAAGTAATTAATCACACTACAAAATTACACTCAACAGCTATGTTTAGGTTTAGGAGCAAGAGAGCTTACCTGAGTAAGGCAAATAGATGAATTGTGGGACTGATGGTCTGTTCTCTCTTGGAGTGTGGACGTTCAAGGTGAATAATGCATGAGGGTTTTGAAACAAGTTGTTTATGAATTTCCTTTCAAGTGGGGCCCTCCTCCGTTGTTGTGGGAACATGTGACGGTTGAGCTGCAGTCCCATGGTGATTCCATGATTTTCTCTGCTGCCTGTTACACACCTGCACACACTGTGAGAGAGTCATTATTAACCTTGGCATACACTGTATCACTATACCACATATTCACTGTATGTACACTGTAATAAACCGAATGGTAAAATACAGACACAGATACAATACAAACACATGAACTTGACACGGGAAATCAAGATAAAGGGGGTCTATTTTCTTGTTTGCATTAAATATATAAAGTGGAAACACAAGGGGTCAGATGATTTAGCCTCACATACATAACGCACCTTAAATACACAAGCACCCATCTACATTATATCTGTGTTGCAACATGATAAATGTTGTGTCTTAGCACAAATGCTTAATGATTAATACTTTGGTGTGAAGGCATATTGACGGTGTTTTTGGAAGTAATTTTGGTAATAATTGGTAAAGTCCTTAGCTCTGGCTTTGTCTCATGTAGCACCATGATCCTGGAGAAACTGCCTCATTTCACTGTGTACTGCATCAGCTATATATGGTTGAAATGACAATAAAAGCTTCTTGAATTGACTTGACTTGACTTGACTAATAATTGTTTAAGAAAATATATAGATAAGGGATCTAGTGTACAAACTGATGAGTTTAAACTGGAGTGACTGGAGTGAAAGATTCAAGTCTTCTTTCTGGATACAGTATATTGATTTCTACAGTGTTAACAAATTGGCTTAAAACTATTGTCAGCTTTGTTTATTATTATATAGTAGTTTATAATATATGCATAACATTAAAAGTGTGAAATAAGATCATGATTATATTACAAGTACTGTAATAATAACTTTACATAATTGTGTCCAAGGAAGCACACCCAGACAATGATGTCATATAACATCTGGTATTCTCTGAAGGACTGTTTTGCTTATGAGCTCATCATCATCACAAGGCTTTTTAGAAAAGGGCAAAATTGACATAAAACATGGATTTTGAATTAAGACACAAATTTGACCCCATCTTTAAGCCATATAGCAGCGTTAAACATGGCAGAGTATCACTGCTGTTTTCCCCAACTTAATATAAACTGACAAAATACATAATGAAGATGAATCAATAATTATTTAATTCTCAAGTGTAGTGATAGTATTATTGAATTTAATATTATTATTGAATATACTGTAGAGCTAAAATGGAAACTCTCCTAAACCCGTAACAGTACACCAGCAGTGTACACTCTGGAGATCACACCTTAGAGACTCTGGTGCACTTACACACACCTGCTACACCTCTGAACATCCCAACCACCCTTTGTTAACTCACACCCATTAAATAGCACATCTTGTGCCTCTCTAAATTTAACTGTTACCGGATAAACAAGCCTCCAGTTTAGGTCACCTGGGACTTTGTTTTCTCAAAACATTGTTTCACTAAGACTTTATGACACTTTAGATTTCATATATACATTATTTCATATACATAATTTCATATACACTTCTTAACATTCTTCTGATAATTGATTACAGGTTTTAACTTTTTGCAAACCAAAAACCTTTTAATTATGTAAAATAAATTAAATAAATAAATAAATAAATAAATAAATTACTCACTCACTCACTCATTTTCTACCGCTTATCTGAACTAGGGGATAAGGGAGATAGGGGAGCCTATGCCTATCTTAGGCGTCATCGGGCATCAAGGCTGGATACAACCTGGACGGAGTCTCAACCCATCGCAGGGCACACACACACTCTCATTCACTCACGCACTCACACACTACGGACAATTTTCCACAGATGCCAATCAACCTACCATGCATGTCTTTGGACCGGGGGAGGAAACCGGAGTACCCGGAGGAAACCCCCGAGGCAGAGGGAGAACATGCAAACTCCACACACACAAGGCGAAGGCGGGAATCGAAAACCAACCCTGGAGGTGTGAGGCAAACGTGCTAACCACTAAGCCACCGTGCCCCCCCATAAATAAATTAGTTAAACAGAATTTTAAAAGAACATTAAGGGCATGTAAGACAAAGAACATAGGTAAAAATAAGCTAACCTAATCTTACTATGCAAATCTAATCAGCAGTGAATACATAATTCAAATTCAAGATAGAAGAGATGCAGGAATACATTTTAAGGTTTACCCATTATCAGTTTATAACATGAAAACTTGTTGTAATGATACATCAACTGATGCTAAGCTAGGGCACATCATCAGTGATGTTCCTGATCTCATTGGGTGTTTCGGGTCTTTCGAAACATCAGACACCCTCCTTCAGGTGACCCAACTGAGGTTGATCATGCCTCAGCTTGTGCCCTAGCAGCATTTGTCCACAGATCTGCTATTTTGACCCAGAGCCACCTCGAAGCCGTCTCTGCATCCTCTGTGCTATTGCAGATAGCCCTTCTTCTTCTCTCACCCGTGATGCCAAGTGCAGTGTAGGCCCTGTAGAGGGACTGCCCTGCAAAGCCTCTGCACCCCACCTCCACAGGTAAGCACCTTGCCTTCCAGCCTTGGTTATGGCAGTCGTTGACGAGGCCTTCATATTTCGCCCTCTTCCACTCAAAAGCTTCCTCCATTCGATCCTCCCATGGCACAGTGAGCTCCAACATGACCAGGGTCTTTGTTGCCTCAGATACCAAGACAATGTCAGGTCTCAAGGTGGTATTGACGACATGCTGAGGGAACTTAAGTTTTCTACACAAGTCCACTTTCAGCTGCCAATCCTGTGCAGTGTTCAGAAGCCCTGATGTTACCCTGGCAGATCTTTCTGGTTTCTCTCCAGCCCTGATGAAGCTGATGGTTTGCTTGGGGTTCTTTGACTTCCAGCAGTTGTTGATAGTAGCCTGGATGTTCTCTGCAATTGTTTTGAGCACCTGGTCATGCCTCCAGTGATACCAGCCTTCCCCCAAAGCTCTTGGGCAGCAGCTCAAGATATGCTCAAGAGTTCCCTTTCTCTGGCACAAGACGCATCCTGGTGTATCGACCAGACCCCAGGTGTACAGGTTGGATGGACTGGGGAGGACGTCATAGACTGCCTGCACCAGGAACTTGATGCGGTGTGGCTCTGCCCGCCAAAGGTCAGCCCAGGTGATCTTCCTCTCCACAGCTTGTTCCCATCTAGTCCAGGCACCCTGACGTGCCATTCCCACTGCTTTGCTGGACCTTTCCTCCTCCACCGCAGCCCTCACCTCACCTTGAACTAACTGCCTCCGCTCCTTCCCCCGAGCCTTGTCGATCCGGGGCCCTTGAAAGGTTCCTAGCCCAGCCCTTCCTCTGGCCACTGCTCCCACCAGAACACCATGGTGCAGCCGTGACTCTGCCTGGTCTACTGCTGCCTCTGCCCTCCATTTCCTGCCAGTCCTGACCACTACCCCTTCCCCGGAGGCTTTAGGGTCCCTAGACTCACGGTACTGCAGCACCTCTCTTACACGCAAGACCTTGAACTCCTCTTCGATGGATTTTAGAGGGAGCTGCAGCTTGCAGGTGTTTCCGTAAAGGGCGATGCTACTTAAGCTCCTCGGGAGTCCCAGCCATCTCCTTAGGAAGTGGATGACTCTCCTTTCCAGAGATGGTGGTAATCGGAAACTCATACAGGAGCAGAGGCCACAGTATCCTTGGTAGAATCCCATGTTGGTATACCCATGCCTTAAACTTTCCAGGGGGCCCAGTTTTGTCGACAATCTTCAGCCACCTCTCCAACTCCTCACAGGTGTTTATGATGGATGTTGTATCCCTGAGGCTTCTGTCGAAAGTCTTTCCCAGGCTTTTAACTGTTTTTTCAGACAGGGTTGGGATTTGAGTTCCTGATATGGTAAAACTAAATTTCTCCACCAGGATCTGGATTTAGCAGGCTTGAATGACATCCTGGCCCATTCAATCAGCCTCTCCAGCCCCTTAAGGATCCATCTGGCTCCAGGCACTGACTCCGCTGTCACTGTGAGGTCATCCAATAAAGGCACGGATTGGTGGTTGCCGTGTTCCAGTTTTGGATTTGGGCCCTCTACACTCCGGTTCAGCAGATTTCACCAACATATTCATTGCCAGAGCGAACAGGATCACTGAGATGGTGCAACCTGTGATGATTCCCACTTCTAGCCTATGCCACTCTGATGTTGTTGACCCAGATGAGACTCTCAGCTTAAAAATCACTGTAGTAATCCTGGATAAGGTTTCTCACTATGACAAGAACATGGTGCCTCTCCAGAGCCTCCTGTACCAGTTTGTGGGGCATAGAGCCATAGGCATTGGCCAGGTCTAACCACAGCACCACCAGATCGCCCCTGTTCTCCTTAGCTTCTCTGAGGAGCTGTGTAACCACGCCTGTGTGCTCTAGGCAGCCTGGGACACCTGGTATGCCACCTTTCTGCACAGAGGTGTCAATGTATCCATTTTTGAGGAAGAACTCTGCCAAACGCTTTGCAACTATGCTGAAGAAGATCTTTCCTTCAACACTTAGAAGCGAGATGATTCTGAACTGGCTGATGGTCTTAGAGTCTTCCTCTTTTGGGATCCAAACTCCCTCTGCAAACCGCCACTGTTTTAAGGTTTTTCCTTTCCTCCAGCTAACCTTTAAGATCCTCCACAGCCGCTGTAGCAGCTTGGGGCAGTATTTATACACCTTGTAAGATGTTCCGCTTGGTCCTGGTGCAGACCCAGACCTTGCCTTCCTAACCACTTCCTGTACCTCTTTCAGGAGTGGCTCCCTCAGGTCGAATGCCTCCACAGGCTCTGATGGTGTTATCAAGGCGTCACACTGCCCCAGCTCTTGTTTTCTGGAGGGGTCGCTAAAGGTATTTGAATCAATGTGTATGTTCTATGTAAAATTACACAGCATTGCATCTACAGTACATTGTATCAGGAATCCTGTATTTTGTGACAGGTTTTGTACAGTTGAAGTATAGTTTGTTGAAGTTATTTGCCATAAAATGTTAACATTCTTCCACTGCAACAGTATCCCCCATATTTGCAAGGTTGTTACTGCAAAATTCAATGCAATAATTCAAGTGGGGAGAAAATTTGGCTTTGGCAGTGATGTTATTTATGAAGGCTCACTTGTGGTCTGCCATTTCTATTATCATGTTTTACTAGATTGACTTATGTTTGGGGGTTTAATCGAAACCAGAAAACTGGTTTTCTGGAAACTGAATTTACTTCAGTAATGGAACACAGTGTAGCTGCTAATCAAACAGTGTCCTTTAAGTGCCATTTCACTATAATGCACAAATTAGATAACAAAAGATATAAGAGCTATGTAATATAGCTGCAAATATTATAAAAATATTATAAATATATTACTTTTGCAAAAGTGTAAAGAAATATAGTCTTATTTTGGAACTAAGAAAGACGATGTTTAGACAATGTTCACCCCTTAAGCCAGCTACTGTTTACATGATAGTTTTTCATCCCATAGTGTTTCTATGCAAACAATATATCACACTCCTATTCATATCTATATTTGTATCCAATTATAACCCATTATGCAAAACGTATTATATACTTAGGACAACTATATGATCATTCTCACACCTTAAACTTGAAAGATAGCAACCATAGCATTTCAAATTGCATAGAACGAGAGCCTTTTTAAATACAGACTTAATGATGCTATATCAGAATATTTCTCCACCCTAACAAAATATATCAAAATAATCCAAGAATCTATTTCTTTATCCATTATCCATCCATTCAGTCATAAAAAGCATTTCACTACGAGCTGTAATGTATTTGGTTGTGTATGTGACAAATAAAATTTGAGTTAGAATTTTTAGTTGCTTATTCATTGTTGGAGGTTTGGTCTACATGTGAAATGAGGCTTAACTCAACAGACAGAATTGGCCTGAGTAGAGCTAATTACCTTATTGAGCCCAGCATTGGTATATTGACATGCAGTATTTTGGATACAGTTTTTTCATGGTATGCTTTGATCGTTTTGCATTCATGGTTTTGAGACATCATGGTAATCTGCGACACTTTTTTTTTAACATATGAACAGTTATCCTACAGTTGTGAACCTGTCAATGTGACGTTTAAATGCTTTAGAAAAGCTTTAATAGCACATTGGAAGCTTCATTTAGAAGCTTTTCATTAAGCTGTTTAGTAGTGTAGTCATTTGTATTTTTATATATATATATAAGATTATTATATCTTAATTACTGCTACTAAAATAAACTCAGAATATCTGAAGGACAAATTGAAGAAAGGGCTCAGGTGTGTTTCCGGTCTCTCTCTCTCTCTCTCTCTCTCTCTCTCTCTCTCTCTCTCTCTCTCTCTTTCTCTCTCTCTTTCCTTTCACCTTCTGAGCCTGAAAATGATGTTTGTTACGATGATGAAATATTTTCCCAAGAGCACCTACTGATCCTGGTCTGTTTTAGTTTCTCAGGGTGATTATATGCCATACTCCCTCCATGATAAAACTCTTGCATATGACTACAAATTATCACGTGGCATGAATTTCCACCGGCTAGAGGTTTGTGTCATACCTGACAATATGATCTCATTATTGGATCATGAATTTATTTATAAAAAAATACAATCGGGATATTGTAGCAAATGCAAATATTAAGTAAGGATTTACATATAATGCCTTCAGCTACTTTCAAACTCTAACAATCTGTAATCGGCAGCATTTCAGAGAGAAATAAATCAGCAGAGTTGCACTTGTAAGAGAATTATTCCATCTAATTATATCTGATTTCATCACAAAAAGGAGAGTAACCAGGCTTTTGGCTATTTTCATAAAATAATTCCCCCACATTGTCAAACCTTCCAGATATAATCACTACAATACCTCAAAATGTTCCTTGTGAAGACCAGCAAAATTTCAATGCAAGCTGATTTAGTATCCAAGAAGATCTAAAAAAAATCCCTGCCCCAATTAAAGACACATTTTCACAAATTTTCTCATTCACCTATCCTTCAAAATTATTCCAAATTGGGAAGAGAGAGAAAACTAACAACTAGCAGCTTGGGGGTGGGGTGGGCGCACTTTTTGGAGAACGTAGAACTTAGGAATGCTATCTCCAATTGCCTGCCAAGTACCATGCCTCTATCAAACTCAGGTCCATCCCTTCGGCATACCATGGCCTCAACCCCAAAAGGCCATCTCTTGAGTATTTAGGAGAAGGATGAGTGGAAGATGACATTTAACACACACACACACACACACACACACCCTCACCCCCACCCCACCCCCAGGCAACATGAGTACCTTGTTATGCTGTTCAGCCTGACCAACATGCCAGTGGCGTTCAAGGCACTCAATAATAACATCCCCTGAGACTTCAACACCTGTGTCTTTGTGTACTTAAAGAAGTGTGCATTTCATGTGACCTCCACTTCCTTTCTGGGGTTCATAATAGCTGGTAGTATGCAGATGGACCTGGAACAGATCAAGGCAGTAAAAGAGTGGCCTCACCCTGAAGCTTATAAGCAGCTACAGCTATTCCTCTGTGCTCTAATTCGTACAAAAAAAATTCATTAGGGGATACAGCTCTATGCCATCACCCTTGCCCTAGCTTATGCGCCGCACTGTTCCTTCCCCCTACAGTTTATTGTTGAAGTCATCACCTTAGACTTAGGAGTGACAGGAGTTCTATCCCAGAGCTCCCCAAAAGACAATCAGCTACTGTACATCTCTGCACCTTCTCCTCCTGCTGCCTCAGGAGAAATACTAACCATAAAGCTTGTGTTGGAGATATGGCACCACTGACTTGAGGGCACTGAGCTACCCTTCCTCATTCTGACAAACCACAAGAACTTGGAACACCTTCTGACATCCAAAAGGTGTCAACTTTACAATGTCCTATCATCCTAGCTCAAAGAACAGCAAACCATACACACTGTCCTGCCAGTTCTCCCCTGCTGATGGGGAGTCCACTGTCGAAAACATCCTCCTGTCATCCAGCCCTATGCTTCGACATTGAGAGGGAGGGAAAATGAGCCACTGCCAATGTGCCCACAACCAAGAGCTGTCTGTCTTACAAAGGCCCTGATGCTGCTGAAGCCCCTGATGAAACCCTGGAGAAGTTGGCAAATGCTTAGAACTTTTGATGGTAGATTACGCGATAGACGGTTACTGCTGAGACTTGTCCATAAGCACTACCTCGGGTCTTATGATATAGCATTGGAAGGCCAATTTTCAGACATGTGATTCCAATTTTCCTACTTTACATAGCACTGATGCTTTAGTAACAGCGATAGGACTTTTTGAACATTCTAGCCTGGTATTCTCTGTGACCACACCTCCTTTACACCTCCTTTACACCCCCCTCAACACCTCCTTTACACATCATTTACACCTCCTTTACACCTTCTTTACACTTCCTTTACATATCTTTTACACCTCTTTCACACATCATTTACAAATAATTTACACCCTCTTTACACCACACTAACATATTCTTTACACCTCATTAACACATAGTTTACACCTTGTTACCACCTCCTTTACACCCCCTTACACCTCCTTCACATCTTATTTACACCGCATTTACACCTCCTTTACACAAAATTTACACCTTCCTTACTCCTCATTAACACCTCCTTTACACCCCCCTTACACCTCCTTCACACCTTATTTATACAGCATTTACACCTCCTTTACACCTCATTAACACATCCTATACACACCCCCTTACACCTCCTTCACTCCTTGTTTATACCGCATTTACACCTCCTTTACACCACCTTTACACAAAATTTATACCTTCTTTACACCTCATTAACATATCCTTTACACCCCCGTTACACCTTCTTCACACCTTATTTACACTGCATTTGCACCCCTTAACACCTCCTTTACACCCCCCTTCACACTTTCTTTGCACCTCCTTTACAACCCCCTTTACACCCCCTTAAAACATCCTTTACACCTCCTTTACACCCCCTTTACACCTCCTTTACACCCCCTTTACACCTCCTTTACACCCCCTTTACATCTCCTTTACACCTTCTTCACACCTCTTCAACATATAATTTACACTTCCTTTACACTTCCTTTACACATCCTTCACACCTTCTTCACACCTCCTTTACACCTCTTTTACACCTTCTTTTCGCCTCATTTACATCCCCTTTGCACCTCCTTCACACCTCCTTTACACCCATTAATACCTCCTTCACACCTACTTTTTGCCAATACAAAAAAGAATGTGGTTTATTGGGTGGTATTGTCAGTTGGAGTAGATGTAAATATCATCAATATAAGCAATAACATACTTCACATACAGCATTACCTAACAATGGTATATAGTTTTAGGCAAGCCCATGAAATTAATAAAAGAGGTAGTTCAAGGCATATGTGGAAACATTGCAGTTTAATGTCCTGCAGGACAACACACACACACAAATACATTGAGTTGGGTGTGGTGTGTGTGTGTACAGTAGTAAGCTTCCACGAAATGTAGGTCTTCAGAATGACTTAGTCAGGTCTGGAGGGCAAGAGATGAAAGCAGCAGGCATCTGTATCATATTAGGAGACAGTACAGATTAGGTATAATCTACGGTAGTTTTAAATGATGTATTTTGTGATCAGAGAGTAAGCAGGTAATCTAAAGGATAAATAAATGAGAACCCTAGATCTCCAAAATATGAGGACACCCTGTGACTCAAAAGACTTTCATTTCAATTTTATCAAACCCAAGTGATCATATATATGCAGATAGGAGCAGGTAGCGCTTTCCTCTGAGCATGCTACTCTGCCCTGTGATGCAGCATTAGCAAGTGGTACCAAGTGTTGTGAGCGTGTGCACTGGCAGGTGACCACATTAGGATGAAGAAAAAAATGGGGCAGTAGGATGTTAGATTTCGATATACCCTCTGAATGATAGACCATATAAACACACATAAACACACACATACACACACACCACTTTTGTTCTAATTATTGTTTCTGTGTTTATATATTGTTTATATATCCTTTTCTTTATCCTTTGGTGACTCAGGTTCAGACACAGAGATGCCAGTATAACCTAACATAAGTCTGACTTTTCTGATTTCTGTATAAAAACGTTTTATGTAAAATGGTTTTGGTAATGTGGATATGTGTATTAATATGCGTGGCAATGTAGCAGCACTGTGTGAGTGCAGGATGAGTTTATTAACAAAAGAATTCCTTAGAGAACAGCATTGCAATGCTGTGACCACCCCCTCTGTTTTTTTCTTTCTCCAAAAAATAAAGGAAAAAAACATGCCATGCTGTTACTGTTGCTTCCTGCTGTAGAAAAAATACTGTGATACATCAGCAGTGCCTCTGCATCTGACAGCCAAGATATGATTAATTACATCTGCATGTGTGAAAGAGCAACAGTGAAAGAAAAACACAGAGAAACAGTTGCAGTCTATGGTCTACTAACGCCTAACAATTATGCATATTTATGTCAAGGTTCTTATATAACGTTTTATTTCCATTAAGTGAAATTATAAAATTTACATTTATCTAAAAAAAAATTAAACTGTTATGAAAAAATCTGATTGTATGTATGTATGTATGTATGTATGTATGTATGTATGTATGTATGTATGTGTGTATGTATGTATGTATGTATGTATGTGTGTGTATATGTGTGTATAAATAAATAAATAAATTAAACTTGGGTTCACTGTAATGCATTAAGAAAAATTCAGTGAAAAGCCTTGGCGTTTTATTTGTGAAAGTGTTATTTTGCTCATGAAGCATAGCTAAGAAAAAGCTAAAAGTTAATCAGACTACAGTTGTGTGTTGTTTATATAATAGCTTGTATCAGTGTTAAAATTCATGCCATGTGCCTGGTTCAGGCTATCACTACAATGGCTGATCTCTTAGACGCTGTTTTTGACACATGAACCTATAGACGACACATTTCATCCCATTATTGTGATTCCATTTTCCAGTGTGTTCGTTCACCATGTAATTTCTCTCTGCTGCATAGAAGAGTATCACACAGACTCTTCCTTTTCTCACTAAAAAAATCTGTATCTTTATATCTTGATGTTAGAAATAAGTCAGAGATCAGTATTCTGGATCATTCTCACACTAATGATAAATTCCTTTACACACACATTTTCTCTCTCTCTCTCGCTCTCTCTCTCTCTCTCTCTCTTTCTCTCAAACACAGAGGAGAAAGAAAAGCAGTGAAAGTGAGAGATGGAGAGAGTCAGAGAGATAGATCTAGAGGGTGAGTGAGATTGTGAGAGGGAGAGAGAGTGCGGATGTAGGAGGTGGTTCTGCACAGAGCTTTTCAGTCCTGCCTCATTTGGCTCCTCCGACTGCAGACTATCTGCCATTCCAAAATTTTTATAAACCGTCAGAACATTTATAGCCAGAACTGAGATTCTAACTTCCTTCTGTTTTCTGCGAAGAGTAACATCACCTTGACTGGAGCTGGCACGGACACAATTCAAGCTGTGGGGTTGTCTCCATCTCTCTTGAAGAGCACAGAATGAGTGTGGAGAGGCTCAGCAGGTCTCTTTGGGGTGCGTGGGATGGCGCAAATGCAACATGGCCGCTTCCTGAACAAGCTCTACTCCAGCCTTTCTGGGACTACCTGCGTCAGAGCCATGCCAGCACTATCCGCTCTCCACTTTTCCCTGTCCTTCTCTCTGTCTCCACCTACCTGATCCTTGTCCTTCTCTACACCACTCTGGACCTTCTGGCACCAACGTGGCCAAGTATTCGCCGCTACCAGCTGCACCCGGAACGCACAGTCACATGGTCCAACGTGGGCAACACACTAGCGCTCACCACCTACAACCATCTGCTTTACATCTTCCCGGCAGCCGTGGCACAATGGCTGTGGCGTCCACCAGTGCCACTTCCACACCATGCACCTTCACTCACTTCCTTTTTGTTTGGTATTGCAGGTTGCACAGTGCTTTTTGATTTCCAGTACTTTGTTTGGCATCTACTGCACCACCGCATTGCTTGGCTATATGCCACTTTTCATGCTGTGCATCATCAGTACCGGCAGACATTCAGCCTGGTCACCCAGTACCTGTCAGCATGGGAGCTTATCAGTGTGGGCCTGTGGACTACTGTGGACCCGCTACTTCTAAACTGCCACTCTCTTACTACCTGGGCATTTATGGTCTTCAATGTGTGGGTTTCAGCTGAGGACCACTGTGGCTATGACTTCCCCTGGGCCATGCATCGGCTTGTGCCATTTGGCTTGTGGGGTGGTGCACCACGCCACGATGTGCATCACATGCAGCCTGGAACCAATTTTGCTCCCTTTTTCACACACTGGGATTGGTTGGCAGGCACTTCCAGCACACCTGTCAAATTTTGCAGCAGCAATGATCACAACAGCCTGAAAGAGAATGGACTGGGATCAGACAAAGGGATCTGAGAGACTTATTCACTGGATACCCACAGTTTTTATTCATCTGCCTTCCAAATTTTCTGTTCTTTCATAGTCCTCCTCATCCTCAATCATTTAGGTTATTTTAAATGTCTGTTAAATGTAAGTAAAAGAGGATAGCATTAATATAAATTGAACAATGAATGATCCAAGTAAATAGACAGAGAGTCTCCTCTCTCTTTCACACTCTTTCTCCTGCTTCATCTCACTGGCATCTCTTTACAGCAGCTCCTTCTATGTCCTTCACATCCTTACCCATACAGGGTATTTTGAACGTTCAATCAGTTAAGGTAACTGAGCTTATGTGTTAATCTTCAAGCAATACAATTTCAACAATCCATTCATATTATCTTATAAAGTTACAAAACGTTAAGTTCTGGGTGATGGATTTTTGAATAACGTAAGTTGTATGTAAATCCAGTGAAATCAATTATTACAATCGATAGAAATTTTGCTTTATACATGGTGGTGTTTATTATAGTGCAAACTGCCACTAACTTTACAATTATAATAACCTAAACTAAAGGTTTTATAAGGATCCTCTTCTCTATTTATTTCACTTATCAGGAATATGAATTTGGCTTTCTAATTTTTCACTAGTTTATTATGGTGTTATTTTCTTTTATACCACAGTACAACTGAATTCTGAAATCTGATTGATAAAGGTGTTGACTAATGTTCTACAACAGCACAGCTCTAAAAAAAGCCAAATCACAGATTTCTATATATATATGCTCATTCTAATATATAGTCGCTTCTACACTAACAATAATATTGTAGAGCCTAATAATTAACATATTATTAAAATATATTGCTATTTGGGTATGAAGCTGCAACCTTTTTTGCAATATGAAAATCTTCAATTCAAAAAAAAAACTTTTTTTGTCTTATTAACTTCATTAGAATTAGACATACACATAGAAGACTCACACACACACACACACGCTTGCAGACAGCAACAGATGGCAAGAAAAGGATTATACTTGCTGTTATAACGTGCATATCTGTGAAATAAGTGTACTAAATCAGACATAAAAATGTAATTACAAACTGATAAGAAGTGCAACAAACTGTGCTTTAATAAATAAACTGCTGTGGTATAAGAAGATTGAAAACACTTTCCATTTGTTTTATTTCTTGCTTAATTTAACCTTAAAACTGACTGCTTGCTGTTCTGTTGATTGATTGTATGAGGTGTTTATTCTTGTGAAGCATATATATTTTTATATAACCTTTATACTGTTAGTGAGTGGGCAGTCATCCTGGATGCTGTCTCAGGTCTGATCTGGCATTTTGCGTATTTGCAGAGTGCAATTGAATCTCCCTGAATGACACAAAATATATAAACATGTTCACTATTCCTACTTGAGGTGGTGTTGGAGTTTATGCGATATATATTTTCACTAAATGCTGTACAATAAAACACTGTTCCTAATTTCTGACAGGCTGTAGCTTTGACAAGGTTTGTTAATGTTTATTTATCATCAGTGCTACTATTTTATCTGGAAAGGAAAACCATACTAAATCAGCTGGAGAGATTTTATATAGTATCGGTAATATGTCACATTGTGTAAAGGAAAATGTATTGAATACAGCACATTATTCTTTACACACTGTACTGTACCTAACACATAAATACAGTAAAGTGATATGTAGATACTGGAAAATGTGTGTGGGGATGTTTCTATGTTTTAATGAGGATCAAATGTCCCTACAAGCATAGGAATATTTGAGAGTTTTTACCTTGTGTGAACATTTAGTTTCCCACAATAAAAACCTTCTTCCTTGTCCACTGCAGTTGTAACTACAGTAATTAAAAAACAAGAACAAAACAAAAACAAAACTAATAGAGCTTTTTTATGTTACTTACTGAGATTAAGGTTAGGTTTAGGTATAGCATTACAATAATAATCTGTATTAATGCTATGTCAGTGGGTTAGGGTTAGGGTTTGGGTCAGGGTTAGGGTTAGACAAATATGTGTTTGCATTTCGGTTTAATGTATATTTTAGCAGTTTATAGACAGGCTTATGTACTGGCTCTTTGCTGTTTGCATAAAAATGCTAACTAATGATAAGTAGATGTTAGCAATTGTCAGAAGGCAGAATGTACTCTGAACATTTCACACTGCCTCACTGTAGCCATTTCACTCTCAGTTGCCAGTTTCAATTAATCATCTCTTTCAGCCTCCTACGAGCTCACTGAGAATAGTTTAACATCTTCTGCACACACACATACACACACGCACACACACACACACATGCACTGTGGTGTTCGGAATTGTATTTGCATTTTTTGGAGCTGAAGATCATAAGTAGTTCTGCTGGCATGCAGATTTGTGTATGTGAAAGTGTGAGACTGATCAAACTGAGTCAAGAAAGACTTGCTAATGAGCTGTTTAGTTAGATCAGGTGTGTTAGAACATGGAAGACCACAAAGTATAGGGCTGGGGGAGTGGGATGGTATAAAACAGAGTGGTTATTGCCACAGCCAATAAGAGAGTCATTATCTTGATTTTTGGCAGCAGCTGAAGTCCACAGTATGCCAACAGAGGCATCCTTCAGGTCAGGATGAGACATGTACTGAGTTCAGAATGAGGCTTGAGAAAATCAGCAGGAAGAAGACAAAAAAGAAGAGGGTAGGCTATGGGACAAAAAACTGATTGGATAATAATAATAATAATAATAATAATAATAATAATAATAATAATAATAATAATAATAATAATAATAATAATAAAATTCAGTATAACCATTAAAAGCATTTTTAAATTCAGGTTGGTGATAAAGGAAGTGATATTTGATACTGCTAAACTTTGTTCTGTTTGTTCTGAATGGATCTACCTACAAGCAACCTGAGTTAATTTAATCAATTTTAATATTTTATATAATTTTAGCTTTTTTGCACATATACACCAAGTCCACTGCACTGGATTAGGGCCATCCATGTCAACACATCTGCTCTAGATCTGCAAAGCAGAGACACAACAACAGATCCATAATTTTTGTACAACAGCATATAACCAGAACTGATCTATTTTATCGATCTGCAACAAAAATTAAGAAGTGGTCAAAGTTAAAATACTGACACATCTGACCATAATGGAACTCTGTTCAAAAACTCATGAATGAAAACAAGTGGTTGAAAATTGTAGTTTATTGAACATAATTAAGACTATTGTCACCTCATCTCAGGCGAGTCAAACAGAGCATCTAATTTGTTTACGTCTGTTTTTAAAACAATTTTAATTTGCTTTACCCTAATTCTAGTGTATTGAATGTTTACATACATCAAATTGAATGTCTCTTTAAATAGTCTGAAAGATTTAAAAACTTTTATGTATTGACTCTTAAAAGCTTCTGAATGACCAATTGTCATAATTAAGAATTTATTTGGAGTGCATCTTTGGCTGTTTTTAGGGCCAGTATCTAAAAATATTGTAAACCTGTCTGGTTTACAAAGTGCAGTTACACCTTAGTAACATTTAAAAACATCTGAAAGGTACCACAACAAACAAACAAATGTATGCAAAATAACAATTTTGGGATCATGGGTACACACACGAACAAACTTTTGTTTGAAAGCTCCAGGGTCACAACGAAGCAGTTAGTGAAAGAGTTTTATGAGCCATTTGGAAGAGCGTTCTCTGATCATCTGTCAAATTGTACTGTATCCATTCATGATAAATGAACAGTTACACACTTACAGTATGTCCACTACAGTGTCCAATACAGGCCATGTGCTTGTATAATCACTGAAAAGGGTTGTTCCCAAAGGAATCATCTGCATATCATCAGAACCAAGAGAAGCCTTAATTCGAAAATGAAGGTTTCACCTTTCCACTGGCAAGACAAAAAAAAAAAACAATGGGCATAACATTAAAGACATCTTTGTTTTTCCTTGCTAGCTGTTGCTATGGGAACAATGAAGCGAGGGACCTTAAGTAGAAAGAGATCATCTACTCTTACTGAATTGTAGAATCCCATGAAATGAAGAAGAACTATTACATTATCAACCATTTGAGACACTGATTGGTTTCACCTTCTACAGAAGCACTCTATTTGAACAGTTACTGAAGGATTTTCAGTAGTTTTCATATAACTATTTCTCATATCTGTTGTTCTGCAGATATGGCACTGACATTAATAGATGCTTGGTTCAAACTTTGTATAAGTGTAGTGCATTGTTGATGTGTCTGCCAGGACTGTTTATTGAATCCCATAGTAATCTGGCACAAATATGCTTTTTCCCATTTGCAAATTTCAAGAGATAATCCTGAATTGAACATTTTAGAAAAAGATACTTTGACCTAAAGGTGACACATAGCAATAATAATATACAACTAAAGGTGACACATAGCAATAATAATATACAACATATTAATATTCAAATTCTAAGAGGAAGAGTAATCATTGAGCCACTGAATCTGCAAAGACTTATAGAGGGGAAATAATTATATTTACACTGCAAAATGTAAAATTTGAAAGTAAAAAAAGTAAAAGTAGATTTTCCTTCCTATTGTGGCCTCAGCCATGTTAATTAGAGCTACACAATATGGCCAAAAGTATATGGATATCTGACCACAATATGCATATGTATTTTTTAATATCCCCATTTTAACTTTACTTCTCTCTTTGTTGTTATAATAAGTTCCATTCTTCTGGAAAGGCTTGCAAGCAGATTCTGAGGTTTAGTTGTGTCAGGAGCTTGGACATTTCCTTTCAGGTGTTTTCTCATCGCCCACCTTGTTATTGTTTCCATGTGAGCTGTGCCACACCCTTTCCTATCCTGTTCACTGCCAACTCACCTGTTTCTTGTTTACCTTGAGTTACTGCTTTATATATGCCTGTCTTGTCTTTGTTATCATGAGTCACTGTTGCTGTGTTAGAGCCATAAGGTTCGATGTTGGTATATCCAGGTTTCGTGTCATAGTTTCATGTCATGTTTTGTTTCTGTCATGTTTAATGTTAGTTTTTGTTATTTTAATAAAGAAATGCACACACACTGATTTGCTACTTGATCATGCCAATTTCGGAGATCTGGGTTCGATCCCTGCCAGCGGTTTATAATCCTCAAACATTACAGGCTGAGAATTGCTGATCCGGGCACAAGATCATTAGTGAGTAGGCTTGTGCACAATCAGCCTTCCAATTCATCCAAAAGGTGTCTCCACTTAAGATCTTTCACTCCAACCATGTCTTTATAAACCTCATTTTTTGAACAGGGGCTTTGCCATATGGGGACATGTTTGGGCTCGTCCCCTTAGTTCTAGTGAAGGAAAATTTTAATGCTACAGGATGTTCCTGCAACACAATATACACCAGTGCTTGGAACCAACGTACACCTGATTCAGAGTTTGTTTGAGAACATACCTAAACAAATAGCATGAGCAAAAACCAAGAAACTAGTATAAGGAAAAGGTCTGGCACAAGCAGTGCACCAGTAAATTTAAAAAATATGACTACCTTGAAAAGTCTGTCTACAAAGGTCTGTGACTATCTGAAGAGGGCACTAGTCAGAGCAGTAACCTTCAGGTCTGGAGAAGCTGGTCAGGCAAAATATTGTCTCAGGGAGTTTTTCCTTGCCACAGCTGCCTTTGGCTTATTCATTGGGATAAGTATACATTTTAATTTAAAACATTGCAATTTGTATTCTTGTACACTCATGTACAGCCTCTCCAGGGTTCCAGTATTAAGCAATATGTATACCTATGTCCATAAATGTTCTGAAAAAAATACTGTATGTAATTTTATAGTAGTTAGTAAACATTATTAATCTATCCTTATTCCTACGGAACATACCTAAAGCATAAAAGCACTATTCAAGCTACATTAAATCAAGTCAAATTATATTGATTATAAACACAGAAGTCACAGTACGAATGCAGTGAAATGATTTTGAAGTCTGCATACAAGCAGAGTTTACTTACATAGAAAAAGTAAAATATAAAAGATACAAAATATAGATGGCCAACTATCAAAGAAATTCTCTATAACTTGCAAATTACAGGATAATAAAAAATATATTTTTTGTATTTTATTTTAAATTTACCTAAATGTGTCATATTTTGGTTTTGAAATTTGTATGCAAAATTGCAAACAATGGCTGGTAAATCCATTCACCTGTCAGAGATCGCAATGCATTTCTGATGGTGGGTAATTTAATTAGACATTTTAAGTGAAGAGTATAAGGATCTGACATACATAGCAGTAGTCTAGTTACCACTATCACTTAAAGTCTTTGCTATCATCAGTGTGATGTGGTTGCTTAGTAACCATATTCACATACTCTAGGCTGCACACGCCAGTTGTCTTTTTTCATGAGTTCGAAACAAACAGCAAACTAGGTCACTGAGAAAAAGATAGGTCCTGCATGTCAAATAAAAATGTCTTGTGTATCACTGCAGTAGAAAGAATGAATAGAAAAACGATCAATGTACCGAATGCAGTAAAGAATTAACTTGTTATACTGAGAATCATTCATGTGCTGACTGTTGTTAACATTTTTGAACTAAGGTGTAACTTTGGATAGTCTTGCAGTATGCACACCCTTATCATGACAAAGATAAAGCCTTTATTTTCATTACATATACATTACACAGTTGGGGTCAGAGCATAGGGTCAGCTATGATGCAGCAACCCTGGAGCAGACAGAGTAAAGGGCCTTGCTCAAGGGCCCAACAGCAGTAGTTCAGGGGTGCTGGAGCTTGTACCCTGAGCTTCTAATTAACAACACAGAGCCTTACCCACTTCTGATACGACTGTCCAGTTAAACCATGTTGTAGAATGTGTACCAACAAGAAGCATCTCTGAATGCACAGTTTTATTTACTTATTTAACTGTGGACCCAAATTAGTTATGACAAAAAGAAAAAAATATATGTCTTTTCCCAGTAGCTTTAAACTAATGTAAACGTAATTGAATTGAATTTAATGCTATGCAATAATGCCATGATTGCTAGTCTATTACATGCAGTGACTATAGTCAATCTTGCTTTAATCGCACAAAATTTAAAGTGAGACAGACAAAATTTTGTTTTATACAGCTCCCCAATTCAAATCAATTCAATTCCATTTTATTTCTATAGCACTTGGACCGTGGATAGCAGCTTTAGTAATTTTTATTCATCTCTAATGAGCCAGCAAGTGGGAAGGAAAAAACTTTGAGAGGAACCAGAATTAAAAGGGAACCCATCCTCTTCTGGATGTTATCACAAAGAATATCCATTCTTATTTAAATATTTAAATGTTTTGACTGCTTCATTTACACAGAATGGTGCAAAAAACATCCTGTGAGAAAAGGGGTTAAAATACCTTGTTCAGAGGAGAATGACCAAAGTGGTGAAGAGATACACCTTTCCCATAACGCTGCACACTTTTTTCTTGTCTAAACCCAAGACTGGGGTGCAACAATTTGACAAAAGTGGCTCATTTTGAATATTACAATTTGTGGAACTGAGATCATTTTCATGGCATAATTGTTTCACACCTGATACTGGAAAAGCAGGATAAACTATACATAGTGATTGTGAAATAAATAAATAACAAGTGAAAGTGATTGTGAAATAAATAAATAACAATTGCAAATAACAAGTGTCAAATAATGTGCATTTATAATGGACATTTGTGAAAAAAATTTTTAAATGGTCAAGCAAAGATTGTAGTTTTAGGGAAAAGAAAAATGAGCATTCCAGCAGCATATATACTGTAAAAGACAATACACAAAGTAAATAAAGTAAGAATAAAGATAATCAATGCTTTACTTCACCTGTCAGTGGTTTTAATGTTATTGCTGATTAGGGTAGTAAATAGTCCGTCTATAGTATGTATCATATACATCTATAGCTACAATAAGGTGCAGGTAGAACAGTACTTGTTCTTCTGTAATCCCTCAGTAAATCTTTTTTCTGCCATTTATTTGAATATGGATGGCACACTAATCCACAAAATTTTTAACCAAGCTCCTCCCTGCTCCATTAGAATGTTGCACATAGAATGTTTGTATACAACATGAACAGGTGTACACCTGAAATTGTAGGTGTAGGTGTACAAAGTGAAAGGATGATCATATGAGAATATATGGAAGATCTGCAAGGTGTTGTATTGGACAAAAGATATATTGCACAGTCATTGGACATATCAGAATCAGAATCAGAATCAGATTTATTAGCCAAATGTGTTGACACACACACACAAGGAATTTGGTTCCAGCTGTTTGTGACTCTCAAAAATATAGACATAAATAACACTATACATTACTATACAATTTATATACTATAAAAGACAAGATGATACAGACTATACAAGACAATACAGACGATGAGATACAATATAGACAGTACGAGTATTAAATATGAATACAGAATATATGACCAGTTATGTACATAAAGTGTGAGAAGTGCATGATAGTGCAAATAAAAGTATTGTGCGATATTGCAGTACTTGTAGATCTGAAGCAAGGAATATAATTATGGTTATCAGGGTGATTATGGTTAATGGGGAATTATGGTTAATCAGGGTGATTGTCTGGGGAAAGAAACTTCCTGTGTCTGGCAGCTTTGGTAAACAAAGCTCTGTAGCACCTGCCAGAAGGGAGGAGCTGAAAGAGGTTGTGTCCAGGGTGTGAAGGGTCAGTAATCTTTCTGCCCAGTTTCTAGTTCTCAAGTCCTGGGGAGTGACCAGGGGGGGCACCAATTATTTTATCTGCTGTTTTAACTGTGTTGCAGTCTGTTCCTTTCCTGTTTAGTTTCTGCTCCAAACCAGATGGTGATAGATGTGCACAGGACAGATTCAATGACTGCAGTGTAGAACTGCATCAACAGCTCCTGTGGCAGACCATACTTACTTAATTGGCGTAGAAAGTACATCCTCTGCTGGGTATTTTTGATAATGGAGTTTATGTTGCACTCCCATTTCAGGTCTTGGGAAATGGTAGTGCCCAGAAACTTGAAGGCCTCCACAAATGCCACAGGGCTGTTGGAAATTGTGGGGGTGAGTAGTGTTGAGGGCTATTTCTTAAAGTCCACTATCATCTCCACAGTTTTTAGCTCTAGGCTGTTCTTACTGCACTATAGCACCAGCCGCATCACCTCCTGCTGGTATGCAGACTCATCGCCATCTTGGATCATCTATGAGGTGAAACAGTACTTCTTGATACCTGGGATGTTACTGTTAAATGAGATGGTCAAATGAACTGGTCAAATGAAGCATGACTCTTGACATTAAGAAGTCCTTAAAGAGAAGGTGTTACAATTTCTCTTCCTGATCGTGAGACATGAAGGTTATATTTTTAAAGCATGGCAGTCCAGTTTATTGGTCACACACTCATACATACACAATGCCTCTTAAGACTTTATACGAGACTTAATACAAGACAACATAAATACAAAAAGAAATATAACAAGAAAAATATAAAAATTGAAATGTAAGAGATATAAAACATAGTTGACAAAAAGATAATATAAAGTGCAGATATGTACAAAACAATGCTGTACTGAGGTAGTTGCAGTGAAAAAGCTAATAATACAATAAATATTTATAAATACAAGATATACTCCGTCCAGGGTGTATCCTGCCTTGATGCCCGATGACGCCTGAGATAGGCACAGGCTCCCCGTGACCCGAGGTAGTTCGGATAAGCGGTAGAAGATGAATGAATGAATGAATGAAATACAAGATATGCCATGTATATTGACAGGAATGTTGGGTGTGTGGGTGTTGTGCACAGAAATCCAGGGTCTGTATTTATATGCCTATATATAAATAGTCCTAGGTGTTGTCTTGGTTGATGGCCTGAATGGCCTGCAGGAAGAAGCTCTTTCTCATTCTCTCTGTGAACAGAGATAAGAGACCGTTGTTATGATGGCTCAAGTACTTCATTATCTTCCTGGCCTTGATCCATCACTGATTGCTGTAGATAGACTGTGGATCAGAGAGCTCAGTTCAGATGGTGCACTCAGCTGATCACACCATCCTCTGGAGAGCTCACCAATCCTGCTAGGTGTTGTTCCCAAAGCAGGCTGTAATGCTTCCTGTCAGGATGCTCTCAATAGTGCAGGTCATTAGAACTTAAGACACTTTGTTGCTAGTACAAACAGGGCATTGCTCAATGAGAGGAGACCCCCCACCCACAGTAGAAATACAGCCCTCTTTCAGGGTATTTCTGACATCATTAACACACAGCCTGTGGCAAATCTGCACTAGTTCCCCAAGGTTGGCTGAAAGATGTGATGATCTTTACTCTGCTCTGAATGGAGTTTGTCTATATGAAATGTTAAGTTAATAAATGAGTTATATAACAAATGTCTACTGTGATTGCATCTCCAGAGCTGTGTAATGAGGCTTCATTCCATCGTAAACCTGCTACTACTGTATAGTCTGGAGCTCTAGTGCATAACTCCCCTGCTGTCCATTTTCTTTGTTTTAGGGCAGGGTTTCTCCTAGAGGTTTGTGGCAGCATTGCAAGGGGACTGGGATGGAAATCTGAGTAAGTTACATTTCAACAATAAAAATGTAACAATTGTAATTATATTAATAAAAATGATAGAAGTTGACATGTTCGTGGCTCATGAGATAGTAGTTGATGTAAGAGTTAAACATATACAGGTGCATATCAATAAATTAGAATGTTGTGGAAAGGGTTATTTATTTCAGTTATTCAACTCAAATAGTCAAACTTGTGTATTATATAAATTCAGTACACAGACTGAAGTAGTTTAAGTCTTTGGTTCTTTTAATTGTGATGATTTTGGCTCACATTTTTAAAAAACCCACCAATTCACTATCTCAAAAAATTAGAATACTTCATAAGACCCAAAAAAAACATTTTTATTGAATTGTTGGGTTTTTGGAAAGTATGTTTTTTACTGTTTACATTAAATTTAAACTTAACTTGCTTTAATTACTGCCTCAATTTGGCATGGCATGGAGGTGATTAGTCTGTGGCACTGCTGAGGTGGTATGGAAGCCCAGGTCTCTTTGACAAGTGGCCTTCAGCTCTTCTGTATTTTTTGGTCTCTTTTTTTCATTTTCCTCTTGACAATACCCCGCAGATTCTCTATGGGGTTCATATGGTTGCTGGCCATTCAGAGGGAAGCAGAAGGAAGCATGAAGTGCTCTAAAATTTCTTGGTAAAAGGTGCAGTGACTTTGGATTTCAAAAAAGTGGACCAACACAGTGGACCAACACCAGCAGATGACAATGATGCCTTGACCCCAGCCTCAGTCCATTCCTTGTGAAGTTCACCAAATTCTTGAATCAATTTTGCTTGACAAGCCTCTCAAGTCTGCGGTTCTCTTGGGTAGTTGTGCATCTTTTCCTTCCACACTTTTCCTTCCATTCAACTTTCTGTTAACATGCTTGGATACAGCGCTCTGTGAACAGCCAGCTTCTTTGGCAATGAATATTTGTGGCTTACCCTCCTTGTGAAGGGTGTCAGATGATTGTGTCTTCCCCATGATTGTGTAGCCTAGTGAACCAAATTGAGAGACCATTTTGATGGCTCAGGAAACCTTTGCAGGTTTTTTTTAGTTGATTAGCTGATTGGCATGTCACCATATTCTAATTTTTTATGTGTTGAACAAGCAGGGTTGGTTAACACAGCAGACATTGGGTAAATGACACTGGATATTGTGGCAATGTAATATTGTGTAGGGAAAAGGAAATTATATAACACAACTGAGTGGCAATTTTTGTATTAAATAATGATAAACATCATATGACACACTCCTGCCATGTGATTCCTATCATATGACACATGTTTTGAAAAGCTTCTTGATTAGTAGGAACAGGCTATTGGCCACCTTTAATCCTATGTGTCTGATGTTATCCTGCAGGGTTTTATTTTGTCCTTCTTTGATAGCAAGAAGACAATACTGCCATCTTCTGATATAGAGTGCTATGTAAGTATCAATATAATTTTGTATATGTGGAACCCTGACAATATCAGTTTGCAACCACTAGTTTAATTATTCTCTGTGTTTTCTTCAAAAGTATGTTTGTAAATGTAGAATGACTTGATTGAATATTCGTTCATGAAAGTGTGTAGCAGATACTGATGTGTAAAAGACACATCAAGCATGAGAAAGGTACACCACTATCAACATGTGTGTTCTGAGAAAACAGGTTCTGTATACTTAATTAATTCAATTGAATTCAAAATGATTTATATAGCACTACAATTAAAATGGTATCAAATCAGCTTTACAGAAGCATAGAAATAGAATAAAAATTGTAAAGTTTAAAATTGGGGGCACGGTGGCTTAGTGGTTAGCACGTTCGCCTCACACCTCCAGGGTTGGGGGTTCGATTCCCGCCTCCACCTTGTGTGTGTGGAGTTTGCATGTTCTCCCCGTGCTTCGGGGGTTTCCTCCGGGTACTCCGGTTTCCTCCCCCGGTCCAAAGACATGCATGGTAGGTTGATTGGCATCTCTGGAAAATTGTCCCTAGTGTGTGATTGCGTGAGTGAATGAGTGTGTGTGTGCCCTGCGATGGGTTGGCACTCCGTCCAGGGTGAATCCTGCCTTGATGCCCGATGACGCCTGAGATAGGCACAGGCTCCCCGTGACCCGAGGTAGTTCGGATAAGCGGTAGAAGATGAATGAATGAAGTTTAAAATTGAATTACTATTTATCTCTAACATCGATCCTTAATGATCAAGCCTGAGGTGATGGTTACAAGGAAAAAGATGAAATGAGGAAAAAACAGACTCTGAAGGGAACCTCATTCTCATTTGGATGACACTGGACAGTAAATAATGTAAATGTAAATAATGTCATTTCTACAACAGTTTGTAGGTGAGTGGAATTGTGCAAACAAGTGCCCCAGAGGAACTGAAAGGTCAGGGTAATTTCTGAATTCATTACAGACTTAACACTAGTTCAATCCAGCCAAAGTCTTGGTGAAGACCCGAGCACAATCCACAGCAGTCCCATGGGTCACGGGCTGTCCATGGATATCTATCCCCAGCACAGTTTGTCACCCCAGTGAAAAAACTCCAACCAAGGGTAGGGTGTCAGGATGGATCAGTTAGGAAAGAAGAAGAGGTCACAATGGGAACTTGTGAGTGGCTTGAGAGAGAGTGAGAGAGAGAGAGAGAGAGAGAGAGAGAGAGAGAGAGAGAGAGAGAGAGAGAGAGAGAGATTATTTTTGATTATACACTTTAGATGGGGTAACTTGTGCTATTGCAACTTACTACAACCTTCCAAGATATCATACCTACTCCCTTTTCTCTTATAGGTATATTTAAGAGATAAATAAGAGATATTTCGTGATAAATATTAAACTTACTACAGCCAAAATAAAAAAAAACACACATTTACTGCCAATATTACAGCATTCACCATAAAGAATTTGTTGCAAGATCATCTTGAGCAGCTGATGGTGCAGCAGCTCAACTATTTACTATTCAGTTCAGTTCTAATTTTTGTATATAGTACTTTTAATAATGGACATTGTCTCAAAGCAGCTTTACAGAGCACAAGAAACACAATACAAAATGTTTAATATTATACAAAGATCAATATAATACAAAAGTTCAAGGTTTATATTTTAAATAATAATTAAAAAAACTCCCTTAGATGAAAAAGGAAGAAACCTTAAGAGAAACCAGACTCAAAAGGAAACAAATTCTGATTTGGGTGACACTGGAGGGTGTGATTATAAATATAAACTGTCATTTTCTAAGCATATTTTCAGTTTACTCATACTACTGTCATGGTGTAAATGCGCCACTAGGATCTGTGAATATGAAATATAAATATATATTTCATATACACAACTATATATTTGTGTTTGTGACATACCTAGCCAGAGCCATAGATGTTTGACTATATAAAAAATATGTTAAACTGGACAAGACATATTCAGCATATTGGCACAGTTTCTCAATAAACTATGAAGAAATATTTGTTGGTACAGTATGTTTGGTGTTGTACATATACAAAGTGATGAAGCAGTACAAATAGTGTACTTTAATACAATTTGATACGTTTGTTTACTGTGGCAGTGCTATATGTTAAGCAAGGGTCCATGCATGTGCACACTGACACAACCTCATGAAAATAATGATGCAAAAGCTGCATAGGGCCCTGACCTATTAAATACGTATAAGGATTTATTTATGGATAGATACTTTAGAGCACTTTTGTCCCTTCACTATCACTAGGACTTTCAAGGTCACTGTGACACATGGCCACTTGTGAACTATGCGTGAAAAAAAAGTTGAAAGCCATTTGCGAAACATTCAACACAAACTATTTTTTCCATAGTGAACAACGCTGTGGATTTTTTGTGGTATCTTTATTGTTTTTATTCTTCCAGCATCACCTGTGCATAGGGGACAGACTAATGCTTTACAGCTTTGAAAGCATCAATAGCATGCAGCATACAGAGACAAACGCAACGAGGAAACTCCTGATACATTGGGCATAGGTTCACTAAAATTGGACAGCTGAATACAATAATTTAAAAAAAAAACTGCCTGGTGTTTTTCACCTCTTAAACTGTCCTGTTTTGGCAAGCCTGTGCCCAATGAAACCTCAGGTTCTTTTGTGCATTCTAAGGTTCAACATGTGCATTCTAAGATGCCTTTCTTTCTACCACACCTGTAAAGAGTGTTGCTTCAAGCCTTTCTGACAGCTCAAGCCAGTCTGGGACCAGCAATCATGTCTTGGTGAAGGTCAACAAGATCACATTTTTTCCATTACTCTGGTGTTTCATGTGAACATTAACTAAAGCTCCTGATCTGCATCTTTATGATTTCATGCAATGTGCTGCTGCCACATGGTTGGCTGATAACTGCATGAATGAGCAGATGTACAAGAGGTCAGTGAGTGTGCCTTAAGAATCTAGTTATGATGTAAGAACTCCTCTTGCAAAAAAAAGATCTCTCTTTGGCCCAAAACACTTTTAGCACCAGGAGGCTGAATGCTAAATACACCTGCTCCACCTTTTTGGGGGGGTAACTTAAAATAATCATATAATTAGGAATACTTTATATATCAGTATGTTACCAGATGTTAACGACCAGATGGTTAGAACGCCTATATTTCGACGTGCAGTAAGGAACATTGTTCCTGGGTAATGTTTCTGCCCGGCGGCTTTACGAAAACACAAGGCCTATCCAATAGAATTTATCAAAATAAACTAACACGGAATGAAGAAGCAGGCTTGTCAAAATCATATGATATGATTATGATATGATAGTAAACGAGTGGAGTTTAAGACTGATTTCATTTAGAAGTCGAAAGCGAACCAAACTCAGCCAGTCTTGTTCAAATAAATTTGCTTTATCTCGCTGCCATCTTCCTGGCGGAGGGATCTAATGACGTCACTTGTTGTTTGGAAGAAAGAAAGAAAGAAACACGGCACATAGATCTGAATCTCTGGATCTGTTCTTTTTTTAATCACAGACAAATTTTACAATTTTTTTTTTACACAGACAATTTACAAATTTTATGTCTGATTAAACCGGAGCCATGTCAACCCCGGCAAGGAGGCGATTAATGAGAGACTTTAAAAGGTATCTTAAGTATATTTCAGGCTGCTAGTTGTTTCCTGTCCTTTTTGTTAGCTCTTTAAACCGAGCGCTTGTTAAACTAGCCGTCTCTCGCTCGGCTCTTGTCAGTGAGCTTAAAACCAGCTCGTATTGTAACCTCTACGTCTCGTCAAATAGTACTCGTTTTGATATGGATTTCATTGTGTTTTATTAGCCTGTGATATATGATATATTACATGCTATATGTCATGTAAACAGAGGTGTAGCAAGCTAGCTAGCGGTATGTATGTAGCTAGGATTGTGTAATTGTAATAAACCGAGTAACACTCGGAACAAACAGACACTGTTCTGATTAAAATTCTGCTTGTTGTATGTGATGTACGTCGGTGTTCGCTGTACGACTGATTATTTAGAAACGAGAGAATGAAATTAATTTGTTTATTTCATCCTCTTCACAAAAAAAAGCGCCACATGCGATGGGAATCACCTGGATACGGTCCTTAGGCTCGTGCGCACGCATGGCAGGACGTCTAGTGAATATATGAAGAGTATTTTTGATATAAATACAGCTGTCAGAATTTGGACTTTTCTTCTTGCCTCCTAAACATGTCGACCGTCATACACGTTGAGTCTAGGGTTCGTGGTAACTGGCTTGAGGTGGGCTCTAACTAGTGGTTTGAACGTGGTGGGTTCCAAGTATGTGTTGTCTGAAATGGGCAGATATTTGGCACCTGTATTACCTGTATTATGGCATCTAGTGTCTATAGTGCACTCTGTAGATGGTGTGCACCACATCTCTTATGCAGTGCACTTGTTCCTACAAGTTCTCCCTGATGGTGTTCCTTGAAAGAAATCAGAACTTTTGTGTGTGGTGTGGATTTGAATATGATTGGAATATTGTGCTGCTGTAAAATTCAACCATGACCCATATGCAGGTTCTTGGCAGAGATAGTCAGATATTCTTCTCAAGGAGTCCATGATTTCGTGTAACTCAAGAAGGTTTTGAAAAAACAACCCCATGTCAATCACAGAACCTTTATCATACTTAATATTGGGGATTGTGTTTTTATCTTTTATATTTTCTATCAATCAGCTTATAATTTCTAGGGATGCCAATAATTGTGATACATTTGTTTTGTGGGATTTTATTAAACATTTTTTATACTCATCTTTCCCAAAGGTGCCATTAACTTTAGTTAAAAAAAACAAAAACATTTTATTATGGTGGATTTGTAGAAGCCAACACACTGTTTTCTGTTATAAGCTTATTATTATTAATAAATTTATCAAGAGTAACTAGGGCTTTCGAGCCACATGCACCAAATTCCGATATGTTGTAGACCCTGGTCTGAAGTTTTATGCTATTTTCTAAGCGATCCGAGTAGTGGCCTTTTTTCCCATAGACTCCCATTATAAATTTTGGAGGTTTATACCTCGGCAAGCTTTCGAACTATCTACACCAAACTCGGCCAGCTCCTTTAGGGTGAGAGTCTGAACAAAGTTTTAAATTGGTGTACCGACTGGCCTTTCGGTTGTCCCGCAGCCCCGCCCCCAAAATATGCAAAATCAAAAAACTTTTTACAACATGGACATGTGACATATCAAAACACTCAGCACAATGAGGAAAACTTCCTCAAGAGTATTCGGATGACATCACATGCTCGTCTCCACTTACCTCTAAATGTTTTGGCACCCTAGCTTTCTGTCCACTTGCCTCCACTAACCCTTATGTCCATTCGCCTACAAAAAGCACCGGCCTTTGTGAATACTTCGTCAAAGCCAACATCAAAGTTTGTCGCAACAAACTTTACAAATCTAGTTTAATACTATTATTTTTTTTAATAATATTTTATATAGGTATTATTAATAAGATCGCACAAATGCAAATGAATTGGTTAATCATCATACTTCTCTCCTAAAAGAATATGACAATATGATTTAGGTTTGCAAAATCTGAACAAGTCACAAAAATTCTGGAGCAGTATCTTTTAGGCTGAAGAAACGAGTGTGGAGATGTTTGTCATCATGCACATCACACAGTTTGATGAACAAAGACCAAAACCAGTGTATATATTAAGGTGGTGTAGGAGTGATGATTTGTAATAGTTTTGCAGCCACAGGACCTGGGAAACTCGCAGTGTTTGAGACAACGTTGAAGTCTACTTTTTACCAGAATATTCTGCAACAGGACATTGATCCCAAGGACACCAGCAAATCAACCTCTGTCTTGTTAAAGAAAACAAATCAGTGTGTTAGAATGGCAAATTCCAAAAGTCAAATACTGTACCAAACTTCAACCATGATGAGATGCTGTGGCAGGATCTTACAGGAGAACTGTTCATAAATAAACACACAGTTATCAGTGGATTATGAGACAAGCCAATGAATGTGAGAGACATAAAACACCTACAGAAAATTTTTTGTTTGTGTTATTTTTGCTTTTTGTGGTTTTAATTTTTTTTTTTATGATAGGGTTTATTTACTATTTTTAATATTATATTATACAGTATCTAACAGAAGTGAGTACACCCCTTACATTTTTGTAAATATTTTATTATATCTTTTCATGTGACAACACTGAAGAAATGACACTTTGCTACAGTGTACAGTAGTGAACAGTGTTCAGCTTGTATAACAGTGTAAATTTACTGTCCCCTAAAAATAACTCAACACACAGCCATTAATGTCTAATTTGGACATTTTCACTTAGGGGTTTTACTCACTTTTGTGGCTAGTGGTTTAGACATTAATGGCTGAATGTTGAGTTATTTTGAGGGGACAGTAAATTTACACTGTTATACAAGCTGTTCACTTTTCACTACTGTACATTGTAGCAAAGTGTCATTTCTTCAGTGTTGTCACACGAAAAGATATAATAAAATATTTACAAAAATGTGAGGGGTGTACTTACTTTTGTGAGATACTGTATATTATACCACCTGGACTTTGAATGTTGGATTCCTTTTTTGTCTGTTGTCTCCTAGGATTTATTGATCGTATATATATGGGAATGACAGAGACTGTATTGTCTTTTACTTAAGACTAGTTTAGGAGACAATCTTCTTGTGGAATTATAACAAAGCAGGGTTTTATTGTGACTGTTCATAAGTTCATGTTTGCATATTGTTCGTTAGACTTCAAGAAGACCCACCAACTGGTGTAAGTGGTGCTCCGTCCGAAAACAATATCATGCTGTGGAATGCTGTTATTTTTGGGTGAGTAGTAAAACATCATATTCATTAACCACACTGTGAAAATGACACATGTATATAAATTGCTGTAGTTTAAAAAATAATAGTAATTAGGATTAAAGCTTTGCTGTTAAATGAAATGTGTGTAATTTCCAACTATATAAGTAACTTTAGAGGGGTTTTTTTTCCACAGACCTGTAGGAACACCATTTGAGGATGGTAAGTTTTGTTTGTTTGTTTTTTCATTACATTATGTACATTTAATTCTCTAGTAGTGCTGTTGGATGGAATGAGTGTTTGCACAAAATCAATAATTCAGCATACAGAATGAGGCCCCACAGGAAAACAAGGGACCTCTGTGTGTATCCATTTTCATTGTAGTGGGTCATTTGTGTCATTCTGCCGTTTAATATCATACAGAAAAAACTCTAATAACTGTAGTAATTATTATTCTCCTTAATAACTCTGTTAATGTATCTTATTGTTTTAGATGCAAAAGATCTTTTCTCTGTAATGTGACTTGTGTGTACTCTTGCAGGAACATTTAAACTTGTGATAGAATTTTCAGAAGAATATCCAAACAAACCTCCTACAGTTCGGTTTATTTCCAAAATGTTCCACCCAAATGGTAAGTAACTGTAAAGTTAAGTTAAAAGTAAAGTTCCCCTTCTGTCACATAACAACAGTAAGTTGAGGCTGCACTGGGCACAGACTCCCCAATACTGGACCTCAAACGACTGGAAAAAATATGCTAGAGTCAGAATTTGTCACTGACAGCATGAATCCATGGACCCAACTTCCCTTGTGTTCACAGTCCAGGCTGGTGGAGTAACAGTATGGGGAAAGTTTTCTTCAGACACTTTGGGCCTTGAATGCCAAAAACTATGCTTCTCTGATTTTTTTTGAGCACTATGTCTATCCCTTTATGTACACAATTCACACATCTGCTAATGGCTATTTACAGCATGATAATGCACTATGCCACAAAGCAAAAGTCATCTTAAACTGGTTTCCTGAACATGATCATGTGTTCAGTGTTCCAATGACCTGCACAATCACCAGATCTGAATCCAATAGAACACCTTTGGGATGCACTAGAGCTGGAGATTTGCAGCATGAAAGTGCTTCTGTAAAATCGTGAATTTGAACTGAATGAATTCAGTATGAACTGAATTTCTCAAAGGAATTTACTGCAATCCCTGGCGACTGTGTATTGGTAGTGTGTATCAGTATTAGTATAATGTTCCTAGTAAAGTGTTTGGTGAGTGTATATCATCATATTGCCCAGCACTACTCCAGAATTGTTTATTTACTGTACTTATTAGATAATATGCTCATTATTAATATGCTACAAATTGCTTGATACCTATATTTCATGATTGACTGAAGTAGAAAAACACCAAATGCAGTTTTTAATACATTTTATTAAGATTGAGTAGACTGTAGCTGCTTTTTTAATAATTTATACTCTGATGAGTGAACCTGTCATACTAGTGAGCTTATATTGTCTTTAACTTTATTTTGTGTTCGTGTATATTTACAATCTATTTTGTGTTGGCACAATTGTTAGCAGAAAAAAATATGTTGATTAATTTCACAGTTTACGCAGATGGCAGTATATGTTTAGACATTCTTCAGAATCGCTGGAGTCCTACATATGATGTGTCCTCTATTCTGACATCTATCCAGGTGTGTATCCATCTACCCATCAAGTAACTATCAAGATAATTCTTGAGAATAACATTTAGTATTGTGGTTAAGTTAATCCATATGTATTTAAAACACTTGAGCCTGAGCTTTTAATATAAATGTTTAACATATTTACCTTGGTATTTGTAAGATGTGGACATGGATTAATGAACAATCAAGTCTGTCTGTCACAGACATTGTGATGTTAATGTGTCAAACAGTCATGATCATGCAAACACCGCCCTATTGTAATAACACACAATAAGGTGTCCATATTGTTTTATGGACACATTACATCACCTTCAACAACAGGTTAATTATGAGCCATGCACTGCTGTTTATTAACAAGTTTTGTTGATATTTGAGACAGTTTTTTTCCGCAGTCTCTGTTTAATTAAACTGCATTTTATATTCATTGTCATACTTCAGTCATCATTACAGAGCTGCCATTAATCAGCTTATAAACAGGAGCCTTCATTATCAGTAACATAAAGCTGCTCACAATCAGTACAATGAATTGCAGTGCTTTATTATTGTCAGGAGGTAATAAGTAATAAATAACAAGCTCCAATTCATCTCATTTATGTATTCATGAGGTAAATGGAATTCATTTTAATGAGGATTGTTTTCAGTTTTCTTCTCCTCAGTGTCTTAAGGACAAGTCTCCCAACTAAGCTATTTATTGTGGAACTGGTGCAGAAAATTTGAAATGTTATAGAATGCAGTTTAACTAAACAGAGACTGCAAGGCTGTGTTGTTGTTGATGTAAACTTTTGTTCATAATACATTTACAACAGTTCTAGCACATCTACATCACAATGTCTGTGACAGACCACTTGATTGTTGTTAATATATACGCACGTTCTTTAAAGACATTGTATACATGTGTGTATATATGTGTATCTGTGTGTGCACGAGAACAGCACATTGAAATGACTTGGCAAACCTCACAACGATTTCTAATTTTGTCTCCTCAATGCAGTCCTTGCTGGATGAGCCTAACCCCAACAGCCCAGCCAACAGCCAGGCGGCACAACTCTATCAAGAGAACAAGCGAGAGTATGAGAAGAGAGTTTCTGTTATTGTGGAGCAAAGCTGGGCAGACTCTTAATGTTCATAAGTTTAATGCTCAAATACCATTTATCAGGTTTTTCTTCTTCTATTTAACGTATCTCGGACACACTCAAAACAAACTTGTCCGTTACATCTGGAAATCCATTATTTAGGGACTCTTTGCCGGTGTTTTGCTGCAAGCAGGAGTGATTGTGCTTTTGGTTTCAACTCCATTTTTTCCCCCAGGTTTCATGATAAATTATTCTTAAGCGTTTATAGTGTTTAACTGTATCTCCAGAACTATTGGCACTCTTGAGAATTGTGCAAAAATTAATGTATAAAATGAAACACATTCAATATTTTGAGATTACCATTTTTCAAAACTAGTTTTTTATTGGTGAATCAAATAATGAAGAGTAAAGTAGTACAGACTATTAGTTTTGTGCACATAGAGTCAACCTCTTCAATTTAGCTTTCCATCTTGACATTCAAGAGAACACAATTCAAATGATTGTTCCAGTAATATGTTTAGGTTATGCTTGTTGGTTGTTCTCAGGAAGGATCTGGTTTCCTTCCAAATACTTTATTAATCAGTTATTTTGAAACAAACCGGTTCAACTGTTTAGTTCTAAACTTTAAGTTTTTGAGCATGTCATGACACCATGCTCATAAATCCTCTTTCTGCAAAATTTACAGCTGTTAGATTTTTTATGATGTTCCTGATTGTCCTTTATGGTATTTTAACTGTATGATATTTTTATATCGAGCTGCATTAAAACCCTACTGTAATCTATGACAATGGGGTTTAAAAGAAATAAAGCAAAACTGTATTCTCTTATTGTCTGTGTGAATTGAATATGAAGCATTTTTGCAAAGTTTGTTGTATGTATTAATTATTGCTTATTTCCCTGTAGGGGGCCAACAGTTCTGGAGTTTATTAATATTTTAGCTATTTAATTTTAGGCTTTTTTTTTTAAGTTTAACAAAAGTTGTGTAATGAAAAAATATTTATAGTACATCTTTACCTATGAAACAGCATGTGTTTTTTTGTTTGTTTGTTTGTTTGGCATAGAAATTAAATCAGGCAATGGCAGTAAGACACGACAGAATCTTATCACTTTTCTTGTGTCTCTTTTGTTACAATATTAATAATTAAATGTACTATAATTAATATAAGTATATATACTATGTCCTATATAGAATTATAGCAGCCAAATTAAAAAATAATTTTAAAAAATTGTAATGTGTGGAATATATTCTGTGTAAATTAAACAGCTTTGATGATAACCTTTGTATAATCCTATTCTTTTAAAGGATGTATTCTCATGCAAATTAAATTTTGTGGCCATTCAAAATGTTTGTCTTGCTAATAATATTTTTAAAAATGTACACATTTATCTCAGGTCAAATTGATATATCCGATATATTGCAAAATATTTAAAACATGATCCTGCTGATCCTGAATGTGTATGAGCCCACTTGATTTGTTCTGTGCCAGATTTGCCGACCAGTAAGGAGAATTTCAAGTGAAGTCAAGAAGCTTTATTGTCATTTCAACCATATATATATCTGATATAGTACACAGTGAAATGAGTAAACATTTCTTCAGGAGCATGGTGCTACAAAAAAGTGACACAGAGTTGAGGACTTAAGACTTAGCCACATGAAGTGAACGAAGATCTAGATCTAGACCACCCTTAGTTTCAGTTCACTGATGTGTTCTACCCTTATTCCAGGGTGCTACATTCCCACATGTCTGTGACACTATACTGCTCCCCATGCAGTGAGAGAAGCATCTAGGGGTTGATTATCAGCCTTTTATGGGGTACTATTTCCAACAATTCCCATGGTGATTTTCTGCCTGTAGCATTGGAGTTCACCCAATGAGATGTTATTAGTTCTGTAATTCCATTAGCCCTAAGGGGGAAATTGCTGTTTCAGCTGTGGTTAAGAACCCAAGTACCCGTAGCAGTTATTCATTTTACTCACATGAGCCAGTCACCCAGATACTGCAGTATTCTTATACATCAGAAGTATTACAGCCACCTACATGTATCACATGGATATCATAGAGAGGGAGAGCAAAAGGTAGAACTTTTGTTTCTGTGTTACCTTGAGATGAGGACATGAGAAAAAAAGGATATACAATTGGTGACCCATGGTGATGCACATGTGCCTAAATAGTAACTCTAGGAGTCTGGGAAATTCCAGTGGTAAAATAGAGACTTGCCTCAGAATTACATAAACCTAATACCATTTATTACAGTCAAAAAAAAGACCATGTTGTGCTTGCTGAGGGCTAGTTGAAAGTTGTGTAAGGAAAAGCATACAGCATAAAACCTGTTCAAAAAACAAATATGCAGATCAGATGATCCGCTGTAGCAACCAGACTAGGGATCAGCTGAAGGAAAACAGTGCTGGTCTTGGTGGCTTATATCTCAAAATATCCTATGTATCCTTTGTATCGTCTTAGTATCTTCCTGGAAGGACATGATCACTAATGCCCTTACATCAATAATATGACAAATAGTATAACACCTATCTCGGGTCACCTGGGGTTCTTTTAAAAGGTGACAGTTGGACTATGTCTTACACGCAAATATCAGATACAGAAAATTGGTCCATAGGCCTATGAAGAGGATTTTGGGTTCCCATAGACAGTCTGTGGCCAGGAGTCAGCTCTGCTCAGAATACCTAATGTATATAATCTTGTTATCTGTGTTCTAGAGTCTTTAAACCATTATGTTTAATGAGACAGGGGTTTGAATATTGAGATGTGTTACTTATATCAGGTTTTATGTAAATGTTAACTGAGTGGACTTAACAATTCCTGGTATGTCTGCATTCAGAAAGTATAAAACAATGTTTGAATAACGGTTACTAAAAGGTATAATTATAAGCAAAAATATTTATTATGCAGCCATTTATGTAGCCTCTATCTATCTGTCTAGCTAGCTAGCTATCTGTCTGTCTTTCTTTCTTTCCCATCAGGACTTATACACAGAAAAATGCCACAAGTAAGAATTCACAGCTAACTAATCACTCAGCCTCTTTCTCTCTCACACACACACAAATACACACACAAACACACACATGTACACACATACATTCTTCCTTTATTCACCTTCTGGCATGTTTCTTATACCCCTTTTCCACCAAAAAGAACTGGGTGCTTCATCTCTCAGGGTAAGAGGCAAGTATACTACAAGACTCTTCTCTGTTCTGGCGCCAAGGTGGTGGAACGAACTTCCCCTAGAGGTCCGGACAGCTGAGTCACTGGCTATTTTCAAGCGGCGGTTGAAGACCTACTTATTCAGGAAACACTTCAACTAGCACTTCTTTCCTTATCTTTTGCATTTATATTTAAAAAAAAAAACTTTCACACTTTTTCATTGTAACGTTGAACAAATGTTTTAAACTCATGGTATCTTAAGTATGTAACTTAGTGAGCCAGCATTAATGTATTCAATGTTAGAGATTTAAGCACTTATGTACGTCGCTCTGGATAAGGGCATCTGCCAAATGCTGTAAATGTAAATGTAAATGGGTGCTGGTTCAGAACTAGTGCTGGTGCTGGTTCAAAGTTGGTTCCACTGGCAAAACCTTCTAAGAACCGGTTTGCCTTTCCATCAGTTAGAGAGCCATCACATTGCCGAGTCTGACGTCACCGCCAGCAGTTTTGGTGCTACTTAAGAACCACTTTTCCTGGTTCAGAGCCGGTGCTTTGGCTGTCGAAAAAGAAAGAACTGGTTCTAAATTAGGCTCTGGCACTGAACCAGCACTCAAACTGCCTCGGTGGAAAAGGGGCATAAAAAAAGAGATCAGAGAAAACCAGATTACCTGGAGGAAACCTATGGGACAACATGCACAGAAAATATTGTCCTAAGTTCAGAAAAGAACCCAAGATCCATTCAGAAATTGAACGTATTGATCAATAAACATTGTTGGAAAGATTTTATTATGAAATGTATAAAATGGGATATGCAATTTTAATATAAATAAACTTTTTGTCAGTATGTCCTTATATTGTATAATATTGCATTAGTAGTAGTAAAGAAGCTAAATAAATTTTATTTTAAAAAATAAGTGTAGATTTGTTTAGGTCAACAATTAGAACAATAAACAACCCAACACACTATACTACTGTATGTATGCCAGACCACCTATTTCTAATTTCTGTTTCTTTTCAATTGTTCCTCCTTGTACTTGACCTTGTTAAGACTTTGTTCACCTCTTTTTCTAATAAACCTGGTCTGTGTTTACGTTTAATAGCAAAAGATGGATATTTGCTGTTTGTCCTTTTGTAGACAGCATGTTGATGTAGAGTTTGTTATCATTATGTTATCTTTTTCAGTATACATGCATAAACCAGGGCTATGCAGTCCCTATAAATCTCTTCTAGTGTATATATTGAGATTATACAAAAGCGGGCCTAGCTTAGGGACAGATTCCTATCTACCTACATGCGGTTGATTGTTTTTGCCTCTCTGTGTGAAGCTGTATATCCTGACTCTGATCTTATCCATGGTCATACATCAAATTTTTATATATGTTATTCAGGAAAAAGACCTCTGCTATGTCAGTTTCTTCATTAAAAATGAGCACATGCATGACATGACAGGTCTTTCAGGTTATCATCAGTTTTTAACTTATTTGTTGGTGTGGTCAGTAGGAGCATAGTCAGAACATAGTCAGGGGAAGTGGTAACATAGTCAGAGGGAAGTGGGTAACAGTCAGGGGGAAGTGGGTAACATGGTCAGGGGGAAGTGGGTAACATGGTCAGGGGAAGTGGTAGCTCAGTGGTTAAGGTGGCAAGGCCCCAACCCTCAATTGATCAGCTGTATAAATAAGATAAATGTAAGTTGGCAATCTGTTAAAGTAAGGGCATCTGTTAAATGCTATAAAAATGTAGACCTGATTTTTATCCCCAACACAGGGTGACAAACAGCATTCAACATTTTACTGTGTACAAAAGTATCGTGCTATTGCAATATGTAAAACTATCATGTAAACTATTGAAATTTTCTATCAGAAATATTTGCCCCATATACATTTGCCCATAACACATGTGTACCTTAATAGCTATGGAGGGCTTCATGATGCAGTTGGGTGTCTACTTTTGCATTTTGGTCTATGGGTGTTTTAGGATTAAAACACACAGTGTGAGTTGGTATTCACACCAAACATCAACATGGGAAAAATGCCATCTTAGTGACTTTGACCATGGCATGTTTGTTTGTGTCAGAAGGGCTTGACTGAGTATTTCTGAAACACAGTATAAACCGCAGTGAGGTGGGCCTAGCACTTATACAATCGTATTAGTAATTGTGCCTTACGGTGGCCGAGAAGTGCAAAACAAAATAACAAATCAGAAAACAAAATAACAAATCAGAAAACACAATGACATTTTAGACAAACCGGAAAAGGTAGGTATAGTTTGCGAATGGAAGTCTTACTGCTGATTGGACAAGAAGTATATCAAGATATACAGAAAGTATAGCAGGCTGCGGCAGTAGAAAGTTGACTTGTGTGTTTATGAACGTATAAAAATGTGCATGGTAGGTTGATTGGCATCTCTGGAAAATTGTCTGTAGTGAGTGAATGTCTGTGTGTGTGTGTGTGTGTGTGTGTGTGTGCGCCCTGTGATGGGTTTGCATTCCGTCCAGGGTGTATCCTGCCTTGATGCCCAATGACGCCTGAGATCCCCGTGATGACACAGGCTCCCCATGACCCGAGAGTAGTTTGGATAAGCGGTAGAAAATGAATGAATGAATGAAATCAAAGTATTTAATATATTGTTAACTATGCTGAATGAGAGTGTGTGTGCCCTGCGATGGGTTGGCACTCCATCCAGGGTGTATCCTGCCTTGATGCCCGATAACGCCTGAGATAGGCACAGGCTCCCCGTGACCCGAGGTAGTTCGGATAAGCGGTAGAAGATGAGTGATTGAGTGAGTGAGTTAACTATGCTCACAATAAAAACTGATTAAATATACTTCAGTAAAATTACTCCCAGCTTAAAGATGTTGGAAACAATCAGATCTCACTATCTCACTTGGCACCAACACAGAATATACTAATTCAACATGCTTTGTTCTGCCTGACAGGTCCAGTGATAAATGCATTGTATCATTTAAACCTTTTTTTGTTTTCTACCTGTAGGTTTGCAATAACAGCAGGATTATTGTTAGTTGGTCTACAAATAAGCCACAGAATGCGTCATTGCATCCTGATATAGCGAATCCAAATGGCTTTAGTGTATTGTAACCATCAACACAGATAGTCTGGTTCCATGGAGTTATAATGTGACCAAATCTACAATGTGTCCTCTGCATTGTTTCTTATGATTATGTTCTTTCAGCAACCGCATAATGTTATCACGTTTAACATGCAACTTGTGTTTCTGCTGAAGTGCTAACCACATTTTCAAGGAGCTACTTCCTCAATCCTGATGTTCTACACCTGGATACATCTTGGTATACATCTGTTTGGAGTCTCGTCGCCTGGTGGGGATTGAAGCCCTGCCAGGGATTGATCTGCATGGTCAGCCAGTTACTCATGGGATTGTTGTGGATGGAGCTGCCCGGAGATTGTCATGCCTTCTTTTGAACCACTGTTGTGTCAGTCAGCTGTATGGTCTGGTCTTTATAAGCAATCAGGTCTGCGCTGAACTCAGAATTTACGATGACCCATTAGTTCCTCAGGAGCTCTCGGCTGCACTATTATAAACTGTTGTAAAAATTACATTATTTACATTTACATTATTTACTGTAGAGTGTCACCCAAATGAGGATGGGTTCTAGTACCTCTCAAGGTTTCTTCCGCATATCATCTCAGGGAGTTTTTCCTTGCTGCCCTCGCCTCCAGCTTGCTCATTAGGGATAGGGAGAGATATATAGTATTTTAAATTTTGAAATATTTTTTAATTCATTTTAAACTTTCAGTGTGTTTTTAGAGATCAAAAACAAACCTTTATGCCATGATATGCTATCAGCATATTAAAAATCACGTCATATGAATGTTCTTCCTTTTCTTGCTTGACAATGGGAATTGTTATTTTCTTAGATTTAATGTGAACACAGAATTCCACACATGCACAAGAAATAAAGTTATACACAATTTCCTGTCTGTATAGTTTGAGTGACAGGTGTATCTTCCAATCAGCAGTAAGACTTCCATTCTCAAACTATACCTACCTTTTCCGGTTTGTTTATGACATTGTATCAGTCAATAAGTTTCAGGTGGGCCGATGTATTCAGTTCCCCTTTTTCTCAAAATAATGTACATTTTGTGCTCATTGTTCAATATTTTGCAATTAAATACATACTTTAAAGTCTCTAAGACTCTAATGTCTTATTGTAAGAAATTTCCAGGAACAGCTGGTGTTGAATCCATAAGCAGAGTTAAGAATGAAGAACAGTAATCCAAACATGAAACAAATCCAAAGTCAATAAGACAAGCAAAGTTCATGACACCACACAGACAATCAGCATATCTACCAAATCCAAAATACACAAATCCAAAAGTCAAAGTCAATACACGTAAACACTGGCACAATGAAAAAACAAAGAACAGCATGTAAATAAACTGAATTAACAATACTTCACACTGAACAATGGTGTGAGCAGGGTTTAAGAAAGGGGTAGAATCAGAAAGTGAACTTTGACCTGAAACAATATCAATATTCAGGAGAGGGCTCCCTTTGATGATTAGAAGGGGGCATCGCCCCCTAATAATAATATTATTATTATTATTATTATTTTCATTGTTGTTGTTGTTGTGTGTTTTGAGCGTGTGTTTTGCAGTCATAAATAAACTAAATTGCATGCCCCAAAACACAGTCTGTGTTGTTATTTTAGGTTACTAATCTCAGTTAAGAACTAGGCTTTACTGTTGAGAAGTCAAATAGAAAACTGGTTTCATTCATGACGTTTCATTCATGCTTTATTAACTCAGTAGACCACGAAGAGAACTGGATAAACTGGTATTGTGGAAACCATGTTTCTAAACAACAATTACAATATATTACAACTATTTTGAAATGCAGTTATTGTTAAATATTTTTCCTGTACCTTTAAACCCGTTCTTTTATGTCTTTTATATAGAGAATGTAAATTATTAATTAAATAAAGGAAACAGATTTATTACAGTGTGAGGATTTATAATGCAATAAAGTGAAGCTGGTGTTCACCACTGAATATCTGTCCAATATCAAACCTACAGGGAACTTCCCCTAGGTCTAGTGTGAGAGAATAAAATGAATAAAACAAATTTTCTAGATAGACTTCTCAACAATAAAGCATAATGCTTAACTAAGATGAGTAACCTAACATGACAATACAGACTGCTTATTTGTGCTGTGCAATATAGTTTATTGTGACTGCACAAAACTTCAGAAAAACTTTTCTTTTTTTGAAAATAACGAAACACTCATGCACCCAAATATAACAACAACAATAACAATAAATAATAATAATGATAATAACAATCATAATTGTTATTATCATTATTATTATTATTATTATTATTATTATTATTATTATTATTGTCTGAACAGGAAAATAATAATAATAATAATAATAATAATAATCATCATCATCATCATCATCATAGTAATTGTTATTATTATTATCTGAACAGGAGAATATTATTATTATTATTATTATTATTATTATTGTCTGAACATGAGATTGTACCTGAAGAACGAGGTATTTACAATTTTAACTGGAATATATTAGTAAATTATATTTGAGCCGTCAATTCTAGTTGTTACACAGAAAACAGCTACAATTACCAAGTATATTTGTCTAACGATTTAGAGAAAATAACCTCTTATAATAAGACATTGTGAGTGTTTAATTGCAAACTATCGAAAAAGAACGCGAAATATACCTGAGTTTAATTAAATGTATAAAGCACTCGATGTACCTACACCGGTTGCTCAACGCAGCACGTTTGCGAGAAACGTCCTGATTTTGCGCATGCGCGCTAAAGGGGAAACAATAGAGCTGCGATTTCCGGAACACCTGTCGTCTCTCGAAACCCAAGTGGGTGTGAAGTGAGATGAAAGAATGTTGCATCCGTGCGCTTCTTGTCCGTGACGTAACGAACCAGGGCGTGGTCACCTGCCCGAGCTTCCTTTTCCACACCAGAAGCTTAAAGGACAAAGTGAGCAGTCGGTCACAATATTTTCGGAAGGATCTCCTGTAGTTTTGTTTTTAGTTGCATGAAGCTTCAGTAGTCATTTTTTTTTAACAGAGATCATATTTTAAAATGTCTAAAGTTGGAATCTCACATCTGCTGGTATTTTTTGCCTGTATTTCGTCTTCAGGTGAGCTTTTGTTTCCAGCTATTTTGTTTTTATTGTGTTTTTGTTTAAGTAGGTTGTGGGGGGAAAATACCTTATTAATCGAGTTAAACTGTCTTTATAATGTTTTCCCTCTGCATAGATTAAAATATGAGTCTTTATTTCTGTTATGATGTGTTGTGGGTTATGTAAAGTATTAGGATTGTGTTGAGGTGTTTTTGCACTTGTCATAGCACAGAATAGGCCTTTCTGTTTTCTAAAGGTTTACTTGTGAGCTGCCCCCAAACGTTAACATGTACTTTATTTATTTCAGCAATCCATTGTCAAAAACAACGAGGTTTTATTGGACTTCTGGATTCACACTCGAACACTGTCTATGTCGACTCGGTTACAGAAGACATATTAAAGAGTGGCCTGACCACAGTTTTCCTTCCTCTCGTCTACATTTTTGTGTTCGTTGTGGGTTTGCCAAGCAATGCTATGGCAATTTGGGTCTTTGTGTTCAGATCAAAGAAGATCCACCCAGCAGCTATTTACATGGCCAACCTTGCATTGGCTGACTTGCTTTTTGTCATCTGGGTCCCATTCAAGATTGCATACCACTTCAATGGCAATAACTGGATTTTCGGAGAGGGTATGTGTAAAGTTCTGGTGGGTTTCTTCTATGGAAACATGTACAGTTCGATCCTGTTCATTACTTGTTTGAGTGTGCAACGATACTGGGTGGTGGCTCATCCGCTCACACAGCAGAGGTCAGACAACAGACTGGCTATTGCTGTATCAGTAATCATATGGGCTTTTGTATGGATCAGTACAACACCACTGTTCCTGTACCAGCAGACAGCCAAACTTTCTGATCCTAACATAACCACTTGCCACGATGTGAACATTATTACGCTGGAAAACTTTAAAAGTGGGAATACCTTTCAGGATGTTCAGAAGCCGTACTATTACTTCATGGTGATGGCTGGGTTGGCATTCTTCATACCATGTGTGGTTATCATCACAGCATACGCCCTTATGATGCGCAAATTGGGACACTCCAATATGGAAGGAAGCAGCGCTAGCAAGAACCGTCACCGGGCCATGGTTCTCATCATTACAGTTCTCATTGCATTCCTGGTCTGTTTTATTCCTAGCAATGTCATGCTGGTGGTGCATTATGCTCTACTGAGGAATGGAATTACTAACAATGGATATGGTTTCTACATCACCTCCTTGTGCTTGGCCAGCCTCAACAGCTGCCTGGATCCATTCCTCTACTATTTTGTGTCTGAAGAGTTCCGATCACACGTGAAGAATACACTCCTGTGTCGAAGCAGCCGGACTGTGGAGAGGATGAGAGTCTCCTTCAGTTCCATGAAGTATTCTAAGAAGTCCAGCATTTACACGTCTAGCACAGGCAATACAGATAGCAGTATGATCTAAGAGCTGCAGTGTACATTTAAAAAGAGAATGGATGATTACTTAGACTGACTGTGAATTATTATTTTATTTAGAGATTCTTTAGACTAATATTTACACTTTCTCAGGCAGCAAAAATCCACAAAGGTGGATTAACCTTTGTAAGAAACGAGCCATGAGTTTTTTGACTGAGTGTGTATGAAAGAAAGGGTGTGTCTGTGTGTGTGATTTTATAAGCTGGAAATGTTACTTGGAGCAAAAACAAGTAGAATCACAGAATTAATCGGGTGCAGCCACTCAAATTTGGGAATTTATTTGTAGGGGGTTTTTCCCAATATAAAGTGTGAATGTCTTCTGCTTCTCACAGACTGAATCAGTCATTTGACTTTGCTATGTTCTTTTCCACAATAGTAGTTGTGTTTTTGTCCCCTGCTTCCAGCTTTATTTAAAACTTCAGATTTGATGGTTGTTTTAATGTCTCTGGTGATTTTGTGTCACTGGTTCACAAAGAATAACCCTTTGTGGATAACCTGAAGCCAATCCACAATGTAAAAACTACTTTGAAAACAGACTTCAACAGTCAGAATATACCAAATGTATATGCAAAAGGCGTAGATTTATGAAGATGGATGAAGACCTCACTGTAGTTCAGAAAATCCGTCATCTCTATATCCACTTCTTCCTTAAAACTAGACACATTTATTTTTGTACATATTTATGTATTTGTGAATTTAATAAATGTTTTGTATATTCAAGACAATTTTGTTTTGCTTCCTAATACATTTTAAAATATACCGAAACCTGAAGATTCTGACATCTGATGTACTGAGGTGCTTTTGTTCCCAGAAGTGAGTCATTGTCACATGACCATGAGTTCACAATTGACAATACAGTGACATGTGTTGTTGTGAAACATATCTTGTTTTTTTTTTTTGTTTTTGTTTTTGTTTTTTTGTTTTTTGTTTTTAATAAATATCTAACAGAATTCACCAGTTCTTCTAAAAGTGTCCAAACTAGTTAAGCACACCTGAGAGCTGTGTCACTGCCAGTCCCAGTACATTATTTTGCTCCAGGCAAGCTTCTTATCTCAAACACATCAGGTCTGGGGGTTGTCTAAAAAAAACACTGCTTCCTAAAACAGGTCAGTCTGGTTTTGGCAAAAGCAACATAGGCACCTACCAGTGTTACCTTCTTACAAAGTCTTAATAAACAGCACCTGACTGTCCTTATAAAATGTACAACCGATACTTTGTTCACAAAATGCAGCATTTGGTACACTAACAGTTTACATGACCTTCAACCTAAAGAGACACATGCTACATGCTACATGCTAAAAAATGCAGTTCAGTTCAACTATGTTATGTTATTGTACATGCTAATGCTGTTAAATTTCCAGATTAGATTTTGAACATGATCAGCCTATTGTTCTGGATTGTGTGTGTGTGTGTGTGTGTGTGTGTGTGTGTGTGTGTGTGTGTGTGCGCGTCAGCATAGTTAAAGGATAACCATACTCAATAACAGTTTATGGTGGTTCTTTGAACTTTGTTTACTATAATGAGAGCAGAGCAGCAATGTTAGTGCCAGCTCTGTTTTCTGTGAGTTTTTAAATATATGTAAGTCATACTAATGTAATATTGTTTTAAAATCCCTGTATGCAATATAGCACCTGAAAATAATGTTTCTGGTGATGTCATTATCTATATTTACACTCCTTTACAAATGTTAACTAATTAGATCTTAAAAAAATTAGATAGTAAAAAAAAACAACTAATAATTAATAATATATTTTACAAATTGTATGTGAAATATGTCTTAGAGGTTTTAAGAAAGAAGTTGAAAAGTTGCAATAAGAGTTTTTTAACCTAACTTTTAACAGTGGGATGGTTCAGCGTTAAATCAGACAGAGCCGGGTGTTGCAGTATTTTGTTTCCTCTATGCCCTCAGGTACAACAGTTTTGTAATTAAATATGCTTTAGCCAAGTATCCCATTTTATATCACTATAAATTTTATTCATAGCCATTTTGACAGACATAAAGTCAAACTTGTTTTCTCTCTTTTTTCTGCTCAAAGTCCACCATAGAAGGCCAGTTCCTTTTCTTATAGGGTCCTCATTAAGGGGAAAAATTGTGAACTGTCCAAACATGAGTGGTATTAGGGGCTTAGGACCCCATTTTAAGAGACACAGAGTAAAAGTCACAGCTTGTGCTTAAGTACTATATTTCATCACCTTTGTTTCACATTCTGATGTATATAATATACTGACAAAATGATAAGATACGTTATAAAATTCGGAGTATTTTGACCTGCACAAATGGTAATGTTGACTCACTAGTAGAATAATGAAAATTATTTTGGAGTATTATGTTCAAAGCTGCAACGTCCTTCCCTGTTGTCTTCATATGCAAATTTTAAAAGAGCTCAGCCCGTGTTTTGCCTAGTTTCGACTGTGCTGATTTACATAAAATGGACATAGAATATATATGACATCAAAAGTGCAACACAAGTCAAAACATTAAAAGTGTTTATTCTTTATGCTTCAAATAAATGAAGGTTCCAGTTGAATCTCAAAAATAACAAGCTGTAATAAAACAAACTAGACTCATATAAGTGTAAATCTTTTGGTCCAACATGTACTGTCATCCTCTTCTGTTGGTGGCTGGAGCAGGTAGTTACACAAAACAACTCTGGTACAAGATAGCAAATTAGCCCTCTGTCACTTGTACCCTATAGAGAAGAGAGAAGGGTTTCCTAAGTGGGCTTTTATATTCTCTCTTGTTGTTTTAGACAAGGCCGAACATGGCCTACTTCAGCATTTTTAAAATGACATAATCCTACCAACATGATGCCAACACTGCTGCATGTTCCTGCATGCGTCTTTTTAGCTCAGACTATTTCTTTCTGTTTAAGCCACAAAATCCATTAATTAAATCGTTTGTTGATGATGTTTCTACAAATTGTGAAAATTCATGAAAATTTACAAAGTTTAAAAAAAGGGTTTTATTACTGTGTACTTTGAAATGTGCACTGGCGACCTCCATATTTACAGTATAAATAACGATGGAGTGAGTTTGTTTGGTTGGTGTTTTTCCGATGATTTTATCTTGTTTTTCTATTCAGAACATTTGCATTGCTGGTAAAAAACTAATATCTATTTACATTTACATACATTCACATAACATTTACAAAACATAGAAATCTTTCATATTTTGATTTTTGTTTTCCAAACTTCATCTCAGGCTACAGGTGCCATTCAGGTGTGTTGAGCCTCCTCACTGCATGGAGTTTTACTAAGCCATGACATTCCCTAATGGCTATTTTCATTATTTCATCATTATTTATCTCTTTCTCTATGTAGTTTGTTGCTTCCCCTGCTCCGTCTTACCTTATTTGGGTGTGAGCTACCTTCCTTTTAAAAATAGACAGGGTGTATTTGTGAGAATACATGTACCAGCTGGTCTGACCAGTTTCTTGGAAGGTTTTTGAGTAAGAGCTCTCCTGCCGGCATAATATATGTGTGCTTCTCCTCTCCTCTTTCACTCTGTGTCTCTTTTTCTCTCTCCTTTTATTCTGTCCTTCCTTTGAATTTTTCCCAACATTATTTTACTTATACTATATATACTATACTACTATACTATATACTATTTACTATATTACTTTTTTTTTAGAATAGAAAGGACGTTTCAGGCACCATTAGCCTTAACACTCTAATTACTTCATTTGTATGAGTATTGAGTTTGCTTTAGATGATACATTACTATGATATTCGATTGTAAAGCACCTTTAACAATTCAATTTGTCTCAAAGCAGCTTTACAGAAGTATAGAAACAGAAAATAAATAAATAAATTTAAAGTTTTATTTTTCATGATGATGAGCATAATTAAATTTTATTTGTATAGATGTTTTAACAATGGACATTGTGTCATCAGTTTTAAAGAAATATAAAAATTCTGTATAAAAATGACAGTTTATAATAATAATAATAATAATAATAATAATAATAATAATAATAATAATAATAATAATTTTGTCCTAATTTCATCATGACTGATTGTGTTGCTGAACAATTCACTTCGCCTATTGTTTATGTTTACATAGATGTATTATTCAAAGTCAATTGTGAATGGTTTAAATTGTTTATTTTCCCAAACTCTCAAAGTAGAGCATCAAATAAATATATATATTTTATGACTTAAAAGCATGCTTCTGGAAAACAAAATCCATAAACTGTTTATTTTAGCATTTCATTGTGTCCATCTGCATTCTCCAAACTACTGGCCTCTAGTTTATAACAGTCCTGCTGTTTTTATAGAAATTGTCAAGTTGTGAAAAACAAATGGTGTAGTAAAGAGCAATTTGTTACCAATAATGAGACATAACTGAAACCAACCAGTATCAGTATATGAGTAAAGCAAGGAAGGCATTTTTTTGTCATGACTAATCACCTTCTACAATTTTCCAGCCACTCATCTTTTCAGCTATTGTAATAATGACTTCAAAGTTTCCACTTGTCACTTTATTGTGTCATTTTTGTTGCTTTTAAATGATTTTACATACATACACATATTATATATCTATATCTATATCTATATCTATCTATCTATCTATATATATATATATATATATATATATATATATATATATATATATATATGTATATATATATATATATGTGTGTGTGTGTGTGTGTGTGTGTGTGTGTGTGTGTGTGTGTGTGTGTGTGTGTGTGTTATTTAGATGTAGATACGTTTCAGTTGTTTTCATTAATATTTTTACATTACAAATTGTACTTTTATGATTTTTATAGCTCTAAAACTGCCTATATTTACTAGGAATTGTTATTTTTCTAAATAATACAAAATAGTTAATAGATTACAAAATATTTTTTCTAAATGATTCAAAATAATAAAAAAAATTGTGATCTACAACTATCGCATGGGACTATATACAAACAAGTGCCTATTGTCTATTGATAAATAAGGACTTTTGATAAATAAGGAAGTTGAAATGAGCAATATCACAATTGTGAATGTATGCTTTAAAAAAAGGAGAACGTACAAGTAACATGTGACAACTATGTTGTAATATCTTATGTTGTAGACACCTGCTGGGTGAAGTTAAAAGAGCTTAAATACTGTAATTTGAGCATATCTGAGACTTAGTAATTTGATGTCGGGACATCTTTTCATGGAGGGGAGAGTTGTGATATATTGAATATAAGTGATATCAAACGAATTCCATTTAAATGCATTATAAGTGTTACATTTATTTTTCTAATATTCATTAAATAGTGTTCATTAAATAGTGTTTAATTTCCAATTCGTATTTTACATAAAACAAGTGTTTCATTTAGCGCGTTTACTGGATTAATTATCATTAGTTGACGTACCTGCGTCATGACGTCATCGCACGCGTCACTAGGTGGTGTGCCCCGAGATGCGCTTCACCATCACGGAAGCCATCACTGCAGCGCTCTCTGTGACATCATTGTTTCATTAATTAATCCTTTCGGTACTTCACTAACAGGTACTACAATTTTGAAGACCAAAACATGAAACTTGGTAGAGTTTCGAAAGAGGTAGAAAAGGGTAGTATTTCTTTCCATTATTTGGGTAAGACAGATGAGCCAGTTTGGCCTTATGGTGGTTCTTTTAACATGCTAACCAAAACTAGTGGGCCTGAGCTCAATTTACTGGAACTGTTATAACTCTTGATTGATTATTTGGATTAAAACCTGAAATTTAAGTTGTGGTCATTTATAGGGGGTTGGAGTGAAGTATAAATAGCCGTTATTATTGGCTAGACGAATAGTGTCCCTAGTGGTCAATCCAGGGAAAAATGTAAAAGGCTAATAGCAATACCAGTGCATTTTATGCAAAATGGGCAATTTTCTTTCAATAGCATTTGAAAGCTACATCGTTACCTAACTATTCCTAATTCCAATTTAAATAGTTTATTAATGTGTGTAGTTTACTATGTCTGTGTAATAATAGTGCCCTTGTAGTTTTCACTATGTGCCCACTATGGCAGTGAGGCTATATCGTGTTCTGTTTGTTAGTCTGTTACTTTTCTTTCCTTAGGCTTTTTTGCTAAAATAAATGCAGAAGGTAATGTGTTCAGGGCTTTATGAAAAGTATATATGTATATTGTATAAAAGTACATAGCCCTATATATTCAACGGTCCATTGTATAAATGTAAGTTGTTTTGTCTTAGAGCACCTGACAAAGGCTGTATATGTAATGCCCTAGGAGTTTTTCCATTATTAATTATTCATATAAATTCATTATTCAGCATTAGAACAGTTTATGTGAAAGACATTCTGGAAATAAATTGTTAATCATTGTGTGTAACCTTGTCAGTTACCTACCTTTTGGTTTATATACAGCTCCAGAATGCAGTCAGTTAAGTTTGTAAAAGTACATCATTTAATTATATTTGTACAACCTTGTATGCGATTGTGTTGATTATGATTATAACCTTTCATTCATCTTCAAATGCAAAATGAAATCTTATTTAACATCATAACACAACCTTTATCTTTGTTTCTCACTTGTGAGAAAAGTGTGTTAGTTGAGTGAGTAAGAACTTCAAATGAGTAATCACTGTTATATTTAGTAACTATCCATAACTGAATAGAAATTCATGAAAGCACAATTAGAGTATAAATAAGCCTTGATGACTGTGCCCTGAGTTTGCTTTTAGGCCCCCAATCATTAATAAACCATACACATGTACCAGGAGGATATCACTAAAGTTGTTGGTAAAATAATCAACACTTTCTCATCAACCAGATTTGAAAGTTATAGTGTAGTATAGATTTATATATTCTTCCATACATCATAAAGCATGTTTTTATAAAAATGAGAGAAACAGTAATAATTGAATATATTTTTATACATGACCTTACCAAAGTTGGGCAGATTATTATAGGTGAATAAAGGTGTCCATTTGCCAAAGCAGACCCAGCCCTGAATGAGTATAGATAACTCCCCCAAACCACCAGTAAGTATGCACCCTTTCAATTAGTTGACTGTGACAGTAGCTGCTGTAAATTCATGAATACTCATGGGCACTATTTTAGATAAATATACATATATTTTTAGGTACATATATTTAGTGAGTTTTTTGAAAAATATAAGATAAAAAGCACACCGCTGATAAACAGGGCTATTTATATCGGTATAATCGGTAAAATCAACAAACATGAAATTGGTTAATCAAGAAATATTTACCAACCATTATCAGAAACATGGAATGTTCTGCTTTTCATTTGATCTTGTCATTGTACTTCAGTGGTTGCTTATTTTAGTGCTGATGGACTTCATTCAATTTTTTCTTAAATGCTGTTTAATCATAGTACCACTGGCATCCTTTATCTACTTTTGCTCAGACAAAATTTCTGGTTTGTCCTCCTTTGTCCAGATAATTGATTAACTAAATCACACTAAGGCTTTTCACAACATATTTTATTGCAAACAGAGGAGTAACATTGTCATACATGACATATAATGACAAAATCTCTTCAGGAGGTGTCCATGGTCTGCACGCTCTCCTCCACCACCTCCACCGGAACTTGGGTCACTGCCTTTGTCAGAATACTTGTAGTGCCTTGCTTGTACGTATAATCACCGGTTCTGCAGGAAAAGAGTGAGTACCATTCAAAGTGCGAGTACCATTCAAAGTGCATGTATATTGAAAACATTAGACATTTTATTTGGTAAGTAATTTAGTAACCATGTTGGCAATCATTTTTGTGTCTTCTTAAAGCCAACTATATAAACAGTTATTACACAAGCAGAACAGTTCCTCTCTTAATTGTCAAAGAACAAAATGTTGGTCATTAAAAGCTGAGATTAAAAGAACAGTAAAATAAAATAATGGGAGTGATTTCTGCACATATTCTCCAACTCACCTTACACCCTTCTTGTTGGCTTCATCATGTGGTCTCAGGTAGTCCACCTTGCCTTTGGTGATCACACACAGGTCAATGTTACTGCCTGAGCCCAGATCATTAAATATACCAGCTGCTATTGCATCACGGACCAGGAGCTTTGCCTCCTCCTCCTAAACAGTTAAGAAGAAATTATTACGGTTATTTCTCATTAAGTGAAGAAAAAAAAACTGATGAAATGGCCAGTGAAAAAAATTCCCACCTCCATGTCAGGCCTGTATCGATCTTCAAACACAGCCATAGCAGCCAGGGATCCAGAGCCTAAGCATACATACACACACACACACAGATGCAGTTTCTCTGATTAAAAACAGTTTCTCCACAAAACTATCTGGGTTACTGTTAAAAGCCCATAATCCCAGCCCTTGTGTTTTTAGATCTTAAGTACACTCAAGTACACAGGGAGGTGAAAAGTATCCAGCTTTAGTTTTTGTTACTTTCAGTGTATCTCTCCACTGGACATTGACACATAATGCTTTTCATTTATCAAGATGGATAAACAGATTTATGAATAAATAGTTTATAGGAACATTTCAAAACAATTAAAGGAACTAAGAATACCATTAAGAACATTTTGAGAAACCCAGTCACTTTATATTACTGCAATTATATTAACCCTTAAAATACAACTAGTGATTCAATAATGACCAAATGAATTTGCCAATCCATGTATTGTGTAAATAAAGAATTCAACGCCACAGCTGACTGAAGAGTTAGAGCTCATCGCACTTACAAACATACATGAACCCTGGAATCTTTATTTTTGCCAAAGAATGTGCCTCTGTCCTTGACTGAGTGAGTGTTTTCTTTAAAGGTTACCAATTAACCACAAGATGAGATCCAGATATAATTTTCACAACAATAAAAAGCAGGGTAATGAGTGACCTTGCTGCAAGGTATTTAGGTAGAGTGTGAAATACACATTGTAGTCTTGAAGAATAAATAACACTATTTCTGCAAACCAGTCTCTGAGTCTTTCAAGCAAATGATGTACAATGTACAAGACATAGGTTTAAAAGAAAAATGCCCCAGAGACTCACCCATGGTAACATAGGGTAGCTTGTCTGTTGAACCATGAGGGTAGATGCTGTACAGGTGGGGACCATTGATGTCAACCCCACCCAATACCAGTGCTGCTCCAATATAGCCTTGGTACCTATAGATCACACACACACAAAATTGTCAGTTACATAGATAGAATAAAAAAGGGCAAATGCAAAGATAGGAAAATGTAGGCATTGTTTTGCAACAGAATTATGTACTTTCAAAAATGTATAAAATGGCCTTAGTCTATTAGTGTGCAAAAGTTTCACACTATTTAGCATTTACAGCAGATCCTTAGCATCACAAAGACCATTCACATTGGGCTCACATAGCACTGCGCTGAGACATTAAAAAAACCAATCTGCTGCACATGAGGCCAGACAGATCTGCACCTAAAATGATTTTGAAAAGGTGGTGGAGGTGTTGGCAGGGGACGGAAATGAATTTCAAGGGGAATTAGGTAATATATTAAAAAACACTGTGTAAGCTGCATTTTCAGTTTTGAGTGGATGCCATACAGCAGAAGGAGCAGAGATAGCAAGGGTTGTTTTCCCTCATTCAAAGCATGATCTTCTGTCTAATCTTAATGAATGAATACATGAATTAACATGAACTCCCTAAAGTAAAAAAAAAATAATAATACATAAACTAACGTGGATGACAAAGTGAAAATCTGTGACTATTGGGCATTCTGCTAAAATAGTTTGGGAAAGTGTCATTTCTCTCAATCCAATTAATAACCAACAAGGTTCTCTCAATCAAATTAATAACCAACAAGGAGCTTTTAATCATGTTAGACAAAAATATATCTGTATGCTCTTTATTAATATATCTGTAAGTACTTTATAGGTGTACACCATGTGCTGAATCTTAATACTATCACTAATTATTGCATATACAGTATCAAGTGAAAGTTTTCTTGCCACCTGAAGAGCATCTGCTTGAGCATGCGGTTGGCTGTAGTGACTCTTGGAAGGCGATTGGTGGAAAGAGAATGAAGCTCCAGATTAGAGGAGATTAACTGAGTGGTCATCTCAGTGTCTGCTGCTGTACCAGCTCCGCAACAGCTACAAACACAAAAACACACACACAAACATGCATATTAGAGTACATCTGGGGTTGGAGAAGAAGCTATGAGGAGTTTTGTGTGATTCAGTTCTCACTAGATGTTAGGAGAGATGTAGTGGATCTTTGAGCAGTTCTTATCCGCTACAACCATTCCTTCAGTGGCTCTTGTATCAGCTCCCAGAACCACACCATCCTTAAGGAGTAGAAGAAAAGAATTTACTAATGCTGAATAAAAACACAAACTTACTTTATTTACTCACAAATATTTCCAATTCTGAATATCCCTCATTAATACATGATAGGTATTATTATTTTCTCCATATATTTATTAAAGCGTACAATATAATCCTGTAAATTAGGAATTCTAACATTACAGTTTTACACATTTAAAAATAGGTTTGTTATTGCAATGAGCACATATATACTGTATATGTGCCCTACACATATACCTTGAGTATTTTAGAGTACACAATTTTGCACAATCTGGGTGAAATTGTATCTCAGCATGAATGCTAATAAAAGCAAAAACAATAATAGAAGACATATAGGGGCTACAATGATTTAAGGCTAAAAGTACTGCATAGGATTTTTTTAAGCTATAAAATGATCACCTTATACACAACTCCACAGATGGTTGTGCCAGTTTTGCGCGCAGTAGGGAGGCTGCATCCAATTTTAGCAGCATTACATTCTAGTTGAGCATTCCTAAAGAAAACACAGAAATGGCAACTTGAACACAAATTCAAGCATTTTATGTTCTGCAAAACATGTAACATGCTATTGAAACATTTAAATGTATTGGCATACAGGGCGCAAAGTGAGAAGTTTTAAACATTGCCGATGCCATAAAGGACAAAAGACCTGCCCATAACATGCACAAACAAAGACATCAGAAATACTAAGAATCTTTATGATTGACAGAATATTGCAAAACCATGACTCTGAGGAAGGTTTCTTCCTTCTTAAGGAAGGTCATCCATCTGACACCAATGACCAAGCAGGACATAAGTCAGAGAAACAACCAAGATGTCAAGATCAAAAGGTTCAAGACTTCTGTTTTTAAAACATTTTCCTTTTGACATGAGGATCACAGTGGTATTGACTTTATTGTTAATCATCAGGTACATCATCCAGAACAAGTTCATTAAATGCACCGGTGTATTTTATTAATAAGCTGTAGGAACGAATTGCCATGTTAAACCTGCATGTCATTTACAGAGCTCCAGGTACCAGTGCGAGGTTTCCTCTCGACCTAAATGGAGCGATGCAGCAGCGCTTTAATGCGGTGTTTCAGGTCTCATCTCAACATCGGTAAAATGATTAAACCGATTCCTGATTAAACCTATTCCTATCTTAATGCCGCCATCGTGTGGATCACTAACTAGCTTAAACTCTGGAACTTTCAGTCCAGTCTTTTGTTGTCACTCTGTTGGATTTTCTAATTTATAGGACGTCACATCAGGCAAAAACATAGGCATAAAAACATGGACATTACTTTTCAATATATTTCTATAGAAAATTGTTATAAATAAAAGAATCCGTAAAAAAAAAAATAATAATAATAAATAAATAAATAAAAATTATTCAGTCCGTTAGCTCTGTTGCTAATGGCTCTTTTGAATGGCAGATAATTTTATAACGTTACATTATTATGGTTACATAACATAATAAAGCAAGTCACAAAATATAAAATACAGCAAACCCTAAACCCAGTGAGCAGGTCTATTTCTTAACATACCGTGAAACGGACATGTAGCATGTGGCTAACTAACGCTTTGGTGTATGTTTTTTACATAAGCTTTATTTAAGATGAAAACGTCGCGCTCAAAAATAAGAAAATTAATTAACTGATACCTTTTTAGGAAACGGATACTTTTGGTTTGTTTTAAGGTTTTTATTTCTTACTAACCGCAATATAGTTAACAAAAAATCTGCTGAATCATTCACAGAGACCGCTAGCAAATTAGCGCCTTCTGAAGTAAATAACAAAAAATAATGATGCGTAATACCAAAATTAATAAAGTAGAGTAAAATGTGCCACCTATCTGTACATCATATTATTCTACTCTTACCTCTTGCAGTTTTCGAAACTGAAACCTCTCATCTGAGGCTGTAATACACAAGTACTCGCCATTGTTGAAACTCTTATTTCCCGGAAAAGGTTCGCTGTAGCACCGCGGCTCCTTCTTCTGTATGCACTTACCACCCTATACCATGGACGGAAGTGCGTCAGACCTACGTCACACATTTGCCTGCCCAATGGTAGTGGACAGCGAGGAATGGGACACAGAGAGAGAGAGAGAGAGAGAGAGAGAGAGAGAGAGAGAGAGAGAGAGCGTTTAATCAAAAATGTACGTACAAGAAAGTCACTTTACATTTATTTAGAAAACACCTGCACATTCATAGCAGTTTGTAGTTTGTAGCAGTGTAATGTATAAAATCATATAGACATAAGGCCTTCAGTTAGAGCAAAGGGGCCCAGGGACCTTATACCTACACTATGGCATGAATCTATAAATGAACCTACCAGAAAAAAGGCTGCTATAATACAACACAGTAATTCAGAGTAAATAGCCATACACAACAATAGATACAATATGATGATGACATGCTATAAGTAAACACTTTACTAAGCAGCCATTTTCATATAGAAATATTCATTGTATATGATTACAATGTTTCTATTCCAATGTACTGTAGAGAGAGTCAGAGTCAGCGTTTGTGTGTGTAATATATATATATATATATATATATATATATATATATATACAGGACATACCGAGGATTGAAATTGCGATTTTCTCTGTCCTACAATGCAACAGCAACTCTCTCTCTCTCTCTCTCTCTCTCTCTCTCTGGCTGATAAAGACAAGACCATACAGCTAACTGACACAACATTGGTTCAAAAGAATCTTTTGTGTATTGTCTTGTATTTTTTGTCCTGCACTGTCCTGGAGAAACGTCTCATTTTACTGTGTACTGCAACAGCTATATATGGTTGAAACGACAATAAAAGCTTCTTGACTTGACCGTAGTAGTGTTTATTACTGTAGTGTGAATGGGCAGTTGTTTGTGCTGTTGTTCACACAAACACACACTGTAACAGTATAATTATGGGGTCAGAATTGTTTCATTATTCTGAATAAATATACTATGATCCACAAATAAATATAAAGAGTTTCACAAATATTTTTTAAATCAACAAATGCACAATAAGCAAACCGTAAATATATGTTACAAATTTCACAAAAAGAAATGAAATTCACAAATAAATAAAATGGGATTTGCAAATAAAAAAATATTTAGAAATATATATTTAATTGTATTTATTTGTGAATGGCTTCCTGCTCATTTGTGAATCGCGTTCTGTGCATTTGTGGATTTGAAACATTTCAACGTCAAGACGTGCACAAGAATCCACAAATAGGTGGACTCCGCCCACCGTCTACTCCAGCCAATCGGACAACGGTCTCGTGGCGCTGACCAATCGTGGCACGGTCTATCTCCAACCAATCACGTTCTGATTTACTCGCAATCTCATGACTCGAAATCATGACATTATCTACTGTATGTGAAATACTAAAAATAAAAATAAAAAGCCCAGAAACAGAGATGAACCTTTTCAGACAAATATTGTAAACTCCTGATAGAGATAACATGCATGCTATCCTTACTAATCGGTCAAGTGCAGGTCATTTAGAAACAAGTTTCATGTGAAATAGCATTCAGTGTCAACTCACTGTACACCTGTAAACATGGCTCACATTTTGCTGATTGAAAATGTACTGTGTGACTTTATTAAAGTAAAAGCTAAAGGAAGCAGGATGCATTATGCTTACAATAACTCTTAGGTTTCATCATTCAAGGTATCATAATTCCTCTATTACATAATACATAATTCCTCTAATTCCTGACCAATCGTGGCACGGTCTACCTCCACCCAAACACGTTCTGATTTACTCGCTCTGGAGGTTGTTCTTCAATGCAGTGTCTAGTTTGCACTCGTTTTTTTCATCCAGTACGATTCTCTTGTTCTATTTTGTGTGCCCTTTCACATGTATTTACAGTCTCATGATTTTTTTTTACTTTGCATTTTTCTCATACTGATGCTTTCACTTGCACGTACATGACTTATCCCTGTGTGCCATCGTTCTACGTTATATAAAGCATTATGGTCGTGAAGAAATTACATTTTATTCTAATGTATACAAGCTGAATAGAGGAATTATGAGAACGTGATTGGTTGGAGGTAGACCGTGCCACGATTGGTCAGCGCCACGAGACCGTTGTCCGATTGGCTGGAGTAGACGGTGGGCGGAGTCCACCTATTTGTGGATTCTTGTGCACGTCTTGACGTTAGAAATGTTTCAAATCCACAAATACACAGAACGCGATTCACAAATGAGCAGGAAGCCATTCACAAATAAATACAATTAAATATATATTTCTAAATATTTTTTTATTTGCAAATCCCATTTTATTTATTTGTGAATTTCATTTCTTTTTGTGAAATTTGTAACATATATTTACGGTTTGCTTATTGTGCATTTGTTGATTTAAAAAATATTTGTGAAACTCTTTATATTTATTTGTGGATCATAGTATATTTATTCAGAATAACGAAACAATTCTGACCCCATATTATAATTGCATTGATTTTGGACGTGTGGTACTGAGCTGAAAACACAGCCAGAGATTATGATTGAGTGTAGAATACAATCTTGCATTAGGTGGCAGTAATAAGCTCACAGATGGCAGAAGTTGCAGGTAAAACCCAAAGAAGAAGAGGAGTCCATTTGTTTAGCTAAAAATGGCGGCATTTAACGATATGGAATTTAAATGCATTAAGTTTCCTCATCGTAGCTCACTTTTGTCATTAATCAAAATGATATGATGAGTGATTCGTAGGTAAATGATTCATAAGACGTTTAGTGTTGGTTTACAAATCAAGCGAAAAGATGAGACGACTATCAATGTGTTTGAAAACAGACTGAAAGGGTTGTGTTTTGTTTTTTCCCCCAAAGCCGAGGGCACTATGTCACATTGGTCATGTAGCACAGTACAGTACATACTGCGTAGAGGCTATTGACACAGATAGACTGCTGGACAGGTAAAGTTGACCTCAGATCAGTCACTGTACTGTTTTTTTTTTTTTGTTGTTGTTGTTTTTTAACCTGAGAGAAAGTTAAAATTGAATATGTTTGTCATTATGAAACAAAAAGGTCACACACTCACTTGCTATAAGGAAGGGCCACAAGATGGGAAGAACTTCTTGTGTTTATTTCCATTAAATATTTGTTACTAATGTTTGAAAAAAAAAAAATGCTGCTAATGATATCATAACAGTTGGGAAAGAAAAGATATGGCCAAAGTCACCAGGAGAGCTGTTGCTATGTGATGGGGAAAAAAGTATTAAGCAGCCATAAATTGACTCCTTTACTCATTGCTAGTTTCAGAGAGTCTGAGCATGGAGAGGGAAACGGATATCGCTGTGCAAATGGAAGAAAAATCAGTTTCTCTGGAGGATAAGTGCAAATCCGTACCTGCGGTGTTCAAGAAAGATGAGATTCCCGTCGTACAGATGAAGGACTTGTGCAAGTTTGAGGGAACAAACCCGATCAAGGACGACAAATCTAAATCTGAGCCGCAGGACATTCGCTTAGGGTCAGAGGTTGCGTGTCAGAAGGTGGAGGGATGCGGGTCAGAGGTATCTGGTCTACAGATGGAGATGAGGAGCCTGCAGCAGGAGCTGTGGAAGTGTCAGGTAGAATTAAAGAGAGTGCAGAAGCAGCTGGACCAAAGTCTAAGGCTTCAGAGGAGCACAGAGAGCTTCAACCATGATCTGAGACAACAGGTAACACAAATGCTGCGTTGAGCCTCCCATACACTTAAAGGACTCTCGTCATAAGTGCATTCAGATTATGTCTGTGCCTGAGCGTGATTTAGGTTGAGGAGCTGAGCGCCGAGCTTCATGAGCGGAAGAAGAAAGAGAAGAGCCGAGTGGAAGCAGAGACTCAGACTGAGGACTACAGTCAGTTTGAGACAGGTGCTGTCACACACAATTTTAACACAGTGTCTTAACTACAGAACTGTTCTCAAGCCAGCAGAAACATTTACTGCTTTTCGACGGGAGAGCACAAGGAGACTGCGGCTTGAATATTTTGTTTCCACTGAGCTGTATATGCCATGAATGTGGTCCTCATACTGAATTTGATTACTGTTTCTGTCCAAATTTCAGAGATGAGAATGTCTTCAGTATGGTAATACACAAAAAGTCCACATGTTCTACGTAAATCTCATTTAATACAAACTGATTTTTCTGACTACATGGCTGTGCATGTTGATCATTAATTTGTCACATTATCATAGTGTGCACAAAAGCATTGCTGGTATATTGCTTAATTTCTGATAAATCCTTTTAAAACATCAGTATTCCTATATTTTATTATCCTGAATTTTGAACTATGTCAATACTTGTATATGTTGGTTTCAGTATTAGAGAATATTCAAGAGAAAAAAAAAATTCCTACAGGATCTAATGGAATCTTAACCAAAATATTAGCTTGGACAGGTGCTATGTTAATAAGGGATGATGCTGCTATTTATTTTAAATTTTTTATTTATTTACATTGCCTCACTGCCTCATGTAAAACTAGTCCAATCTGAATAATATTTTATATTCCCAGTGTTTCTGTTCTTATCTGTGTTAAATTCTTATAATGTCTAAATGAGCTCAACAAACCGATTCAAATTCCATGTATTCACAGGTGCACTTAAAAATGATTGTTATACTGTTTTTTGTTTTTTGTTAGATTATAGCTATTACTACAGTGGATACTATCAGGCTGCTGCAGAACCTGTGTATAACACTGCTACTGAAATTCAGGAGACCTCTGAAGTGTATCCCGTCACAGCAGAGACAGAAGCAGCCAGTTTACAGCAGTCAGATGAAGTGAACGTGACTGACACAGAGGTAACAGAAGTGCATTTTCTGTGCTGTTACACTGTAATACTGTGCAGTTATGATCAGTGATTACACAGTGATACTCTTCACAAACTCATAAATGTTTTCTCATATTAAAAATGTTCATGATGCACAAGAATCATTGCTGTTGTTTTGTGAGCTACATGTTGCACGTTACTGTCTAAACGGTGTGTGTGTGTGCATGTGCTTGAGGTGGTTGACAGCAGCAGCTCATCCATAGCGGCAATGTTGAGAGCCACAGCAGAAGAGGCAGTCACTCAGACAGGCTTTGTTTTTGACGAGAGCTCAGGAATGTACTATGATCATTCCACTGGCTTCTACTACGACTCGGTATGCTACTCTCATTCAACCCTGACAAGCTATTTATATTTACATCTGAATGTTCTCTTGTGAAATACACGTCACTGTATTGAATTTAGTGCACGTCTTTACCTGTAGTGTGACAAAATATTTACAGTCAGTATGTACAATTTTCTCAACAGTACAACTACAGTTGAGGCCGAAAGTTTATACACAACTAGGTTAACATTCAAACTCAGTTTTCACAACTTCACATATTTCATGCTCCTGTGTTACAATCAATTACAGTATCTAATTTGTTTCAATGAGCACTCATTTTTAAGTAATTAAAAGACATTTTTAGAGGGTGAAATGTTTTCATAGACTTTGTTACTATTTGGTGTCATTTCCTATTAGTCGATTGAATTTAAATCAAATGCTTGGTGTAGCTTTCAACTAGCATCTCACAATAAATACCTCCTCTAGTGTGGCTGGAGTTTGTATTGTCCCTGCTCATGGGCCGTGCCCATCACTGGGTGTGGTGTTATATAGATGCCCCGGTTTCAGTGCTGATTCAGACTTTGTGTGGCAACTTATTCAGGTATTTTGGGTCTCGACACTCACCTAAAGGATTATTTGTAAAGGGTCAACATGACAGGTGAACAATCTCACCTGTTCACAAGCTACTATGAGGCTGAAAGGGTGGAAAGGAGCTTTCTACAGAAGCCAACATGGTGGTCTCCAACACTCAAGAGCTCCAAGCCATGTTATAAAAAGAGACTGACATGGCAACTTCCAAAGCTCACGAGCTCAAAGCCTTGTTCTACGAAGAGGCCTACAGGGCAGTCTCCAACGCTGCAGTTTGATGAAGAGGCAGACGTGATGGCCTCCAGAACAGATCTCCAAGTGCTGTTCCATGATGAGGCCAACAGGGCAAGCACCACGGCAGAGTTTTCTCCAGACGTGGATGTAACGGCTTCTAAAGCCAGGTTCCAAACCTTGTTGGAAGCCCTCCAGACCCTGTAGAAAGCCATGGTGTCTGCTGAGACCAACATTAAAACGGTCCCCAAGTTTCCACTTGAAGTGTTTCACCCAGAGTGATCAACTAGCCTTTCAAAGTTAGGCCAATCAGAAGCTTCTAAAAGTCAGCACAGCAAATTTTGTTATCTTGTAAAAAGAGAGAGTCAATGTAATGTAAACATGTGACCCACTGGAATTCCGATGTAAGACAATTAAGCTGAAATAAATATGTCCCGTTTTGAATATTATCGCTGATTTGAGCAAAGCAGAGACTCTGACTAATGACTAAATGACTTGAAATATGTGAAAATGTTTCTGAAATTGAATATCCTTAGCTTAGGTGTATGTAAACATTTGGCCTTAACCGTAAGGGACCCTACCATATGTACCTAGAATCCTCTGATCCTGATCCATTGAAATCTCTGTAAACAAACAATAGGCAATTTTTTCAATTCAAGTTAATGTGTTCATTTCAGCACAGCACTGATTTTTGCTCTAGACTTTACTTGCAAATAACACATTTCTACTAAAGACTTACTGATGCTTGAATTGATGGTAATTAAAATATTTCACACGATAATAGTAGGTAATATGTAGACGTTTGTCTTTTGAACCTAATTGGTGAATTGTCTGTTTTCAGAACACTCAGCTGTATTATGATGCCAACACAGGCATCTATTACTACTATGACCACAGCAGTGGAAAATACCAATTCCACTCTCGAATTGAGCTGTCCACAGTTCAGCAAGGCCAAACTGCCAGTGACCAGGAGAATGTCAATAAATGGAAGCGCAAAAGAACCACAGAGAAACAAGAGGCTCAGGCAAAATGCTTAAACCTGATTAAATCCCAGGTAAATTTGGAGGTTGGAGTGAGAACATTTTGGAGCAACAGGCCACTTATATCAGGGGTTCAAATCTTCGGGACCCTCTGCCCTGCATGGTTTGAAGTTTTCCAACCCACAACACATCTGGTCTAGCTCATTAAAACTTTAAACTGTGCAGGAAAAGAGGTGCCCAGGGCTGAGGTTTAGAACCCCTGTATTACAGTATTAAATACGGATCTCCTTATAATTGCAGAAGTGCAGACCCACACAATCATAGTATTTTATCTGAAACGATGAACAGAATTAATACTTCATTATTTGGATTGAGGGGAAAGTTTGGTTTGTCAGGTCTTCATTGTAAATGAGAACTGGTTCTCAACTGACTCACCTGGTTAAATAAAGAAAGAAGGAAAGCACTTTAATATAATAAAATTCTAATTTTATTGTGTGTTAGAATGAAGAGAATTAGTTGAATGATCCTATATTCAAAATGTTTGCTAAGATCATTTGCAAGGAAGTTAAATCATTAGAATTCATGATGTAAACACTTCAACTGAAAGTCATAGTTTGAGTTGCTTTAGATTTGTAAAGTCCACTAAATTACTGACATTTCACCAAACAATACTAAAGTGTCCTTTTTTGTATATCTGTCTTTAAAATCCTGTAACTCTAAGCTTTGGTTAAGCCGTACTTCTGATTAACCTGACTGAGGGTCCTAAAAGAATATTTGTCTCTGAAATTCAAGCTCCTCCTTAGCATATAGAAATTTCTCATTCATTAGTTGACATAACCTTTGAACTTATATGGCCAACTTTAATCTCCTGACACCCACTCACCCCAATCAGAGATTTTCCAGTTCTCTGTCCTAATTGGTTGCATTTCTCCAACCTGACAGAACCACAGTGGGACGAAGGAGAGGCCCAAAGATGCAAAGAATCAGGAGGAGCATTGCATGGGAAAGAAGGGTGAGACAGTCATACAGAGAAAAGGTAAACGTTCTCAAAGCAGGACTCGCCTTTCTCGTTCACTGAGCAGGACACGCCTGTCTCGTTCGAGGAGCAGGACACGCCTGTCTCGTTCAAGGAGCAGGACACGTCTGTCTCGTTCCCGGAGCAGGACACGCTTGTCTCGTTCTCTGAGCAGGACACGTCTGTCTCGTTCACTGAGCAGGACACGTCTGTCTCGTTCGAGGAGCAGGTCACGTCTTTCCCGTTCGAGGAGCAGGTCACGTCTGTCTCGTTCGCGGAGCAGAACACGTCTGTCTCGTTCGCGAACCAGATTACGTAGGCAGAAGAAATCGCATTCTGAGGAAAGGAAGAAGAAAAAGAAGAAGAAGAAAAATAAGAGGCAGTCACACACGCACAGAGATTCGGGCTCACACACAACTAATATGGATGGTGAAAGTGAGCCAGAAGAAGGAGAGATCTTACAGTCCAGGCCAAAGAAGTATCCTTCACCATCATCCTCGTCGGCATCTCCGTCTCCTCCTCCACTTACCTCTCCAGTTTCATACAGCCCAGAGACAGACATGCAGCCAATGGAAGGTGAAGTAGATACGTTATACCACTGACATAGCTTCTTTTAACTTCTTATTGTAAGTGTGGAGATAAATAAGTTTGTTAGCATTAGTAGAGTAACTGCTATTTAGTCACTGCTTGGTGGTTGTAATGTAGAATTCTGCATTATTTTTCTTGCAATAAACTTCAGATCTATATGGTTTGTTTTAAAAATAATAAATACATCCATTTCACACATGCTAGGTCAAAAGGCTTAGCATATTTAAATTAATACAAAAAATTAACGTATATTTAGCTTTGGTTCTGTGAACAACAGCAGGGACGTGTGGCTACAGCAGAATATAGCTTGACTTAATGGTCATTATAATAATAATTAATGCTAATAATGAGCATTCTAATTTATAGCAGTGAGAGATATGTAATCACAGCATTAAGAGTTTTTTAAGTTTTCTTCACAAAAAGGTCAAAACGAATGGATTTGTTTGTGTAGAAAACTCTTTTGTTCTGATGCCGTCAGTGCTGTGATTTAGCACCCAAACGTGTTTTTGTTTATGAAGTAAAATCTTCAGAACTGATGATAATCATGGAAATAATCAGTCATATAAAACAACGTTTTACAATTGTTCAGCCATATCACCTACAAACCTTACTTATTAGTTTGCAAGATTCTTAAATTGTGTGTGTTACAGAAGGATGGCCCCCATGTGTGAGAGTGATTGTGGTTCGCTCTCCTGTCCTGCAGCACGGTACTCTTTTTATCCTTACTGCTGACAGCATCGCCACTATTGGCCGGTCAGTAACACACCAGCATGTGTTTTAGCTGTTTGTGGTGTAGCAAATCATCACTTTGTACAAATTTATCATGTGTTATGTGTTATGTGTGCGTTTGCAGGGAGAAGGATATGGACCATGCCATCAGGATTCCAGAGATAGGAGTCAGTAAGGTAGGAACTGTCACAAATTTGAGTTTATTGAGTTCAAATTGGATGGAATGAACATGTCCAATATGAGTAGGAATGGATGAAATAGTGGTTTTAATGATAATAGTTTGTCTATATTATCTAAATCTATAGGAGGCAAAATCTAAATTTTTGGCCTAGAAAATTGTATTAGGATGGAAAAGACAGTGTAGCAATCAGTAGGCTACTGTTAAATTATACATGCTAATATGTTATTAAAATATACCAGTTGCAGTCACCAGGGTTCAAGTAACCCACTGAAACCTTGTTCCACTGTTGCAGCCTTATATTACAATTATGCAAATTTATTTGTTGTTTCTCATTAATCTACCTTCAGTACCCCATAATGACAAAATGAAAACAAAATTCTAGAAATGTTTGCATATGTATGAAAAAGGAAAAACTGTAATGTTACATGTACATAAGTATTCAGACCCATAGCAACAACACTTAAATTTTGCTCAGGTGCCTCCCACTTCTCTTAACCGTTGCTGAAAGGTTTCTGCACCTTGATTGGAATCCACGTGTGGAAAAGGCACACACCTTTTCTATAAAAGGCCTCACAGCTAACAATGCATATCAGAGCAAAAACCAAGCCATGATCTAAAAGGAACTGCCTGAAGAGGCCAGAGACAGGATTGTTGTAATGCACAGATTTACCAAAAAAAAAAAATCTGCTGCACTGGAGATTCCCAAGAGCACAGCAGCCTTCATAATTGTCAAGCACAACCAGGATCCTTACAAGAGCTGGTCGCCTGGTCAGACTGAGCGATTGGGGAGAAGGGCTTTAGTAAGAGCGGTGACCAAGAACCTGATGGTCACTCTGTTTGAGCTCCAGAGATCCTGTGTGGAGATGGGACAAAGTTACAGAAGTACAACTATCACTGCAGCCCTGCAACACTGCAGCCCTGCAACCATCTAGTCTTTATAGCAATGTGGCTAGACAGAAGCCTCTTCTCAGGGTAAAACAAATGAAAGTGTGCTTGGGGTTTGCAAAAAAGCTAAGAATATTTAATATTTAATATTTGCAAAAAAAAAGTAAACCTTGAACCCTATTAAACATCCAACTTTTCCCCATCCGGGGGCGCTCTATGGCGGCAAAGCAGTAAGTCGTGTTTGGCAGGGCTCCTGGCATGCTTACCTAAAGTAGGGTTTTTTCTTAAAGTATTATTTTAGTACTGGACCCTCTTGCTAAGTCGATTCTAAAAACAACTTTTCCCCATCCAACATGACCAAGCTTGAGCGGATTTACAAAGAAGAATGGCAGAAAATCCCCAAGTCCCAATAAGACTCAAGGCTGTAATTGCTGCCTCGAGACAGGTGCTATAACTAAGTACTGAGTAAAGGGTCTGAATACTTGTATCACAATCACTGTACATGTGATATTGCAGTTCATTTATGTTTAATAAATTAAATGCAGAGAACTAATGTGGTGTATGTATTTCTGTGTACAGTGCCATGCAGAGGTGTATTTTGATCAGGATCAGCAGTGTTACATGTTGGTAGACCGAGGCAGTCAGAACGGCACGGTGATAAATGGCAACAGAATTTTACAGGTATCGCACCTCATAAATCCTGTATTATATGCTGTTTTTTTAAATATTTTATTTATATTTTACGTATAAATTGTATTATGGTTTCTAAATAATTAAAAAACAAATTATCTTGGTGTCTTTTTAAAAGGCAGTTTGTTGCATTGAATTTTATCAACATTTTTTAAAAATAAACATTGGTTTACATTTTCATATTGCTTCCTCTCCACTGGATCTATATTATAACTATAGGGTCTAGCCCAAAACTGTTCCAGCATGGCAGTGCCCCTGAGCACAAAGCAAGCCCCATGAAGACATGGTTTGCAAAGGCTGGAGTGGAAGAACTTTAGTGGCCTGTACAGAACCCTGACATCAACCATACCTTTGGGATGAACTGGGTTGGTCTTTAAGGAGACATTTGTTTTTTTAAGTTGGAGAGAAAACTGACGATGGGGTGCAGGGTGAATATGTCCTGTTGAAGCATGGTCGTGGTCACTGTTGGCTGGGTGGTGCAGTGCAGGATGGTAGCAGGGTGTTGCTGTAGGAGGACCGGGACACTTGAGTAGCGGGGGTGAAGGGAGAGGTGTTGGCAAATTCTTGTCTTGTAGGTGGTAGTTCACTGGGCCCACTCGTTAGAGGATCATGTACAGGCACTGCCTCTTGTAGACTTGTAATTTGTTCTGGGCAGCAGGAGGAGCACCCGCTCACTCAGTTGGAAGTCAGGTGGTTGTGCATGTCGGGTTTTAGATCCGTTTTCCTTTCTGCTTCTGATTCCTGCACGTGTTGTGTCATGATGGGAGCTACAGTACCTAGTCAATCCGATCGCAAATGCTTTAGATGTATTTGTGGACGGAATTGCATTGTTATGGGAGGTGGCCTTGCAGAGTGGGACTGCCTCAGGGTGCCAGGTAGAGTAATCATTAGTATATACTCTTGTCCCCAGACAGACTTTCGGAGCAGTCATTCGAAGGTCATGCTAATGATGGGACACAGAATGAGCGGGGCAGGTGTGGGCTTCTTGGTGGAGGTACGCTAGCACTGAGGGGACCACTGTACCTCTGTCTGAATGCCAGTCACTAAGCAGTCTCTTAGGTTTTTTGAGGGTGTTGTGAGCCCCCATTGGTTGAGAGTGGGCTAAGAGCATCAACAGGTCAACAATTTTAGATCAGGAGACATCTGACTGAGCTGACCTCACTTTCTCCGGCAGAATTGACAGAAAGCCTATATAGCTACACTCCAAAAAGCCTTTCCAGGAAAGTGAAGGCTGTCCATTGTTAAAAGTCAACACAGAGGAGCATGTGGTCTGCATATTAGATTTTGCACAGTTTTTTAAAAAAATTTTATGCTGGATGCCCTTCCTGACACAACGCTTGGGAATTAACTCTTCAAATCGAACCCGGGCTGTGTCACTGAGAGCACCGGATCCTGCCAGTGGATCACCAGGAGGCTACAAATAAAATTCAATTGAATTTGAATTAAATCTAGAATGGGATATTCAACAAACACGTATGGGTATGAGGGTCAGGTGTCAACATATGTTTGGCCATATAGTGAAGAATATAAGGGAATACAATCCCATTCTGCAAGCCTGTTTTATTAATATTGAGGCTGCCATACACAATGTTATTGTATGAGCCTGTGGCTCAGAGATTTCCAGACTGTTGAGGGAATATTTGTTCAAAATCCAAGAGCATGCTGGGCTTCATAACATTTTAAGTTCACTGTATCCTTCTACTAAGTGAAAGTGAATGTCAATTTAATGACTAATGAATGCAAATAATATTGTGTGTGTGTTTTCTGTAGCCTAAAGTGCGCTGTGACCCTTGCCCTTTAACACATGGTGATGAGGTGAAGCTGGGTGAGACAGTTTTATCCTTTCACATTCACGTTGGTTCGGACACATGTGATGCTTGTGAACCTGGTCAGGTGCGAGCTCACCTAAGCTACCGCCGCCCAGAAGAAAACATGGGTATATACCTACGTTCTATAAGGAATCACATGATACTGCTAATTATGACACTATTTGAGCAACAATTGTAATGATTTTAAAGATGTTGAGTGTGTCTGATGATGTTTTTGTTCAGGTGTTGTGCTGAGTAAAGAGGACAAAGAGCTGCAGAGAGTGAGGCAGCTCAAACAGATCAAACTTAAATATGGCCTTAAAGTAAGTTTGCCTTTTTGTCTGTATGCACAAAGTGTGCAAAGTGTGAACTTCTCTCTATTCCAAAAGGATACCTATAATTTTCATTGTAAAAAATGTCATTGTATTGCAACATGTGTGTGTGTGTGTGTTGTGTGTGTGTCTGTTTTTAGAACAGTGGATATGAAGGTGGAGGTGTGTTGAGCAATAAGTATAAGGACCGTGCAGAGAACCGGAGACAGACGGTGGGAAGTGAGGGGACCTTCTACAGAGACGACGCTCCAGCATCTGTGCATGTGTACGTCACTTCCACACTCTACTGCAGGGGTCACCAACCTTTTTAAGACTGAGGGCTACTTCAAGGGAACTGAGTTGTACGAAGGGCTACCTGTTTGATACAAACTTCCTCAATAGCAAAATTGTACAGATCACTTTTTAATAATAATAATATGGTGAAGAGACTGCTCACATGTCATTGTTAATTATTCCCCACAATTATTAACAATGATTTATACAACAATGATGGTAGGAATATTTAAACATGCAACATTTATTTATGTTTATCTGTTCCAACATTTGAAAGTCAGGAAGTAATGTCAAGGTAATCATTAATCAAGTCACAAGTTATCTAGTCTTTTTTTTAACAATTTTTCACATTTCTGTGCACCATTTTTAGTTTAATGTTATGGTGTTTTCAATGAACACATGTTATCTCTTCTTTGTCTGTAAATGTCTGTTAGTGGGAAGCCTGGCACTGCATTCTGCTCACCATTGTCCCATTGAAATTTTTTTTAAACGGAACTATATTTTGACCAGTGCTATTTTTAGAACATGCCTCGCGGGCACCTTAAGTGCTCCTTGCGGGCGACCAGGTGCCCGCGGGCACCGCGTTGGTGACCCCTGCTCTACTGTATATACCAGGGTTGATCTCAGTGACTGCTCTGAACTAAGTATCCAGCGTGTAAATAAAATAAAATAACCACTGACGAAGGGCTAGACTGCACATGGAAAAATATGACCTGTAGTATTCTAGTAAGTTATGACGGTGTTTTAACCCCAGCTAAGTTGCTGTACCTGATCTATTCTGACCAGCACCTGGCACAACGGTTTGCCCTTCGTCATTCTTATTACACTAATAATGAGACATAAAGATAAAATGCACTACTCAAACCTAATAGATTCATGGTCAAAATATTGTTCAGTATATTTCAGTCTCTTGTCTAGTATCAAATTCAGCAGTGGGATAGGAAGAATTATACAGAGCCAAATATGAAGCTTCAGTAACTGCTACTTTCCAAATCATACATATGTGATAGATACTGTGGATATAAAAAGTCTACACAGGCAAATTACAGGCAAAGTTCAAGTTTATTTTTCAGTTGTACAGGTTATAGGTCACATTTAAAGGTGGAAAAAGTTCTGAAATAATTCATTTTGGTCTAATTTTTTTTAGTTCACAGAAACCTGCCATTTTAACAGGGTTGTGTAGACTTTTTATATCAACTGTATATCTGATTAAATAGTGTCTGGATGTAGAATGTAATCCTTTCAGTAAATGTAAGTGTTGTATGACTTTCGTGACAACATAGAAAGCTCCTCATCGTTCTCCTTTGAGCTGTGTACTCCTGGCCCTTTTGTTAAGTTTAACTGGTACAAAAGTGATACTCAAATATGGCATATACATGGCAATGAGCAAAATATTATATATGTTTGTGGTTCTTACTTTAAACTCACATTTTTCTGTTATGGTCACTGAAATCTGTGCCTCGTGTGTGCAGGGAGATCAGTGACAAGAACAAGGGTCGTCAGATGTTGGAGCGAATGGGATGGAAGAGCGGAGAAGGACTAGGCAAAGATGGAGGAGGCATTACAGAGCCTGTAAATACACACACACACACACACACACACACACACACACACAGACAGAGGAGGGTTGGACTGCACTGAAGAGTGTATATTCAGACAATAGCTATGTCTGAATATGAGATGTATAAACACATTATGAATAATGAATAAAATGGTCTAATTTCAGTAACATTTTATGGACAACAAAAGCCCAAATTAACAAAGCAGCTCATTCTCATTGGCTCTGCATAAAAAATAGTGGACAATGACTCGGATGCCTTCTCTGGTAAAGAGGTCCTTTTGAAATGTTCACAGACTCATTGTCACCCATTGATCACCTAATCCTCCCTCATAATCTGTGTAGGTGGATGTGCAGGTTCGAGCGCCTCAGTCCGGTCTGGGCTGTGGAGCGAAGCTTTCAGTGGATGAGGTTCCAACAGGCCGGAGTAGAAGGCAGCAGAACTGGGAGCATGCAAGGGAACGCTTCCAACATGCAGATATTGGTCAAGACAAGACTGACTCAGGAGACATCCTACTGAGTGACCCTGGCTTTGAAATCTGAGGTTAACGTATAATGATGACGTTTTTGAGGAGACCGCTCCAAAAATAAAAACTGACAAAAACTGAAAAAAAAAAAAAAACTGAGCAAATGAGTGTTTACACATTTTACTGTGAATGTGGAAGATATAAGTACACAATAAATTGTACATTAAAAGAATTCTATAGGGTTTAGTTTTGTTGTCATGTTGCTCTATTTTCCAAAGAATAGAATGTGGGCCAATGTAAAATGAAATTAAATATTCTATGTAATCCTATAATACTTTTATAATTCAGCTCAAAGTACGTTTAAAGTATCTCTTAACATCAGAAAACGAAGCAAAAATAGGCCTAAATATATATGAAATGGTTATATGTGAAAGAACAGTGATAGGAAGACCATGTAGTATTTTATATCAGGATTGAGCATCATCTGAAGTGCAGAAAGAATCAAAGATCTAGAAAGTTGCACATTTTTTAATGCAAGATGTACAAATACAGCTTATTTTTCCTGACCCATAAATAAAATCTGTATAAAACTAAGTAAATTGAAGCTCCACTGTGATGTAATTTATTTAAATTGTGTGACTGGGAGAGATAGACTAGCTCTTGTCTTACTCATGTGTTGAATGTAAGGATTTGCAGATACTCTCAGACTTGATTGGAACAAGTTGGTCATCAAGCTGGTTTCTAATGTTGGTATGTTTCTGAATTTATCTTTAATGGCTGGAAATTGTGCACTAGTTATGAATATTACAGCATAATGGATTGGTGTTTTTCAGTTTTGTTTTGACATTCTTATATTCAACATTTTTAACAACCATATTCTGTATTCATAGATTTTTAACAGTTTCGGTCACATTTCCCATCACTGTGCATGTGGTTGCCATGTCATGGCAAACAGCATAATACTACAACCTCGGCTCATATGGGTATAACTCAATACCACTGTGTTCAGTGCTTCAGATCATTAAGTGTATTCAGATGTAAATCTGAAATGGTCACAGAGTAACCTGAAATTTTTTTAAATTTCTTTTCTTGGTTTTTCCCTATTAAATATGAACCTTACACCTATCAGAAAAAAACACAGGTTTTGACCAGACCACAATATTTTCTAACAAAGGTAGTTGGTTTTATTTCCCCCAAATAAAAACAAAATAGAAGCCCAATTAAACCAAAATAACCCTGTCAAATCAACAACTAAGAACCACCCCAGCTTCCTATTAATGGACGTAGTCTTTATTTGTTCTGTGAACTTTATACTCGTGCCCTCCAATCTCAGAGGGCAAAATGCCAAGCAGTCATTCATATTAAACCTAATCTATTTTTTTGTCTGTTTATATGGACTATTTAGAAACGTGACACAAACAGCATACGTATCTGCATGGATGTATCCAACACATTGTCAAATTCATAATTAAAAGCAACCGTGATCATAATAGAGGCAGAAATGGTGACATTTTATCCATCCATTTTGGATGTTTTGTTATAAAACACAAATACTAAAAATACTGTCAAGAATAATGGATGGTTTATTTCTCTTTTTTTTTCTATAGCTAAAAAAAAAGCTATAGCTCTATAAGTCACTCACACAGTAAACCATTATAACACTTGTTTTGTGAAACAGTTCAATGATGCAACATGTAAAAATGAAAAAGAAAAACAGTGATTGTTGTGTAAAACATGGCATTTCTGGTTAGAAGTCACGTTGGCAATCGTGTGTAATTGTAAACTACAGTGAAAGCTGCCTTTCAGAACGCTACCTGCAATCAGACTTGAAGCTCCATGAAAGGATACCAGTCAAATGCACAAAACAGCACACTGAGTGATCAGGGATGAAGTCATTACTCCTCATAAAGTGCTTGTTTTTTAGGCCGCTAGTTAATTTCAACCATCCCTTTTCCTCCAGTCAGAGCTTTTTGTTCTAGGTCGCTTGCTCTGTAGGTTCTGTGCTCATACAGCAGATAGTGTGATCTACAAAGAGCAAAGCTCTAGTTGAAGGCATGGGGTTGCCATCTTTCACCTAATATTAGCCCACAAAACCCCTCATGTGACCCATCTTTGTAAAAAATCTAATAAAAGTTTCATAATACTAAGGATATTATAGGGACTATCCTGATCAGGGCTATGGATGATCCCAGGAACAATAAGCATGAGCACTTCCCGAGACCCCAAGTCTTAAAATAATAACTTTGAAAGAAACCTTTTTCCCCCATGACCTTCTCCCCAAAATAGTCTTTCCTTAACAGACATTTATATTGTTGATTAATAAAACTTTAAATCATTGTATATGCAAGTACCCACTAACAAATCATTCACTGAATACATTCAAAAATAAAATCGTACATACACTGATTTGTCAAAAATGCTTAAGGACAATCAAGCTTAGCATTTTAAAAATGAAACTCACTTTCAATTAAAATATAAGCATGCTCAGTAGCAGTAACAGTTGTCTTACTTTTTGTTCAGTCATATTTGTCATCAAGTAAAAGGCAGGAATTAAAAGGCAACAACAACAACTTCCACTAACTAGCAGAGACATTCAGAGTGAGATGCCGATTATAGACTTGAGCTCTATTCAGCACTCGTGCTTATTCATGCTTAAAAAAATAAATAAAAACCTAAAAATGAATAATAAAAAAAGAAGAATTCTTTCCTCTCTCACGCACTCTCTGAATGACCTTTGTGTTTCGTTAAAAAGATTCAGTGTTCTTTCCAGGCTGCATTTTGGAAAACCTGGCATCCCGTTCCTCACCGAGCCCTACTGAGATCATGTCATTTCTTTAAGGTGAGAGGGAGAATGAGAAGGTTCAGAGGCAGCCCTTCTCCTCCATCTTCAGGAACAGAGCGAGACTGCGCAGATGCGACTCTCTTTCTCCATCTTTCCACACGATGAGCAGATGATCGGCTGAGCAAGTGACCACACCTCTCCTACCAAAACTCAGAAACATCTGGAACATTGAAATGCAGTAATCATTTAAAGCAGAGTAACTATAATATACTTTACATGCTGCACGTTTGAAATTAAAAGATCTTTCACATGGTCTAATTCTTGTGGTAGACCTTGTCAACTGTAACACAAGTAATAAATATTAAAATATCAAATATCTGCACTATAATGCAGAGATATTGTTGGTGATTTTTAGTTTATATTTTTTTAATAATGTGATAGCAGGTCATAAATCGTTAAATATGGAGTTTATGTAAATCAGAAAAGGCAGGGGAAGGTTTCGAGAGTTTACACAGAATGAGCTAAATTATTGTTAATAGACCCAAGTTGTGTTACCACAGAGAAATAAATCTAAAAACCAAATACAACATTGGACCTTGGGTGACTAAGACTTGCAGTATACAAATAAGTTTTTAAATATTACCATACAGAGAAACACAAACACCTCCTGTTAGACACTAGCCAATTTTTATGAGTTCTGCTTAACAAATGCATGTGTCTTGTAAAATGTGTCTGCTTTGGACACATTAATAAGGGTAAAATAAGACCAAACCCAGAGAGAGTTCAGTGCTTGTTAATGTTTATAGAATACCTGCACAGCTCCAGAGTGTCCAATCAGGTCACCAACCAACTCTAGTGAGCACAGACCAGAAACTTCCAGAAGCTTCTTAGATGGCACACTACCCTGTTTACCGGATCTTCCAATGGTGCTAAACAAGCCAAAAAAGCCTGAGACAGACAGAGAAATAGAGAAAAACTGTGACTGATGCGTTTACGTTCTGTGGCTCTATGCAATGTTGTTTTGTTTTTTTTGGATTCTTTTTATTGCTGGTTCTAAATGGACTGGTTATATGCATCCTAAACTCAACCGTTAACTTTAAATTCTCCCTTCTCCATTCTACTTTACCCTTTCTAACCAACAGAGATGGTGTATAACAGCTAAATAACTAGAATGTACATTTCCTGAAGAAAATGTGAATGGTGCTTGTTCCCCTCATCGTGCTGATTGTTTTGATATGTCACATGTCCATGTTGTGCTAATTCTTTTTTTCATGGGACATCACGTGATGTCACGTGAAGTGACCAGAATACACGTAAGGCAGTTCCCCTCATCGTGCTGAGTGTTTTGATATGTCACATGTCGCCTTTTTTGATTTTCATGTGACATCATGTGACGTCATCAGAATACCCGTGAGCATGTTCCCCTCATTGTTCTGAGTGTTTTGATATGTCACATGTCCATGTTGTGCAAATTTTTCATTTTCACGGAATTTCCCATTCATTTCTATGGGATGATTTTTGCCCGCTTTATCTTCCGCTGTGTGAACATCGTTTGTTGGATCGCTTATAAAAGTCATAGCACACCTCTCCTCAATGAGCATGTCGATTTGACATGTCATTCATGGGTCTAGGACAAAAGCTGCGGGACAAGTTACGCACCGAAGTTTTGTCCATTAATAATAAATCAACAGGCCCATAAGTGGCATCACCATGATATGCTTTCCTGTTCTCCACACTGATTCCTTCCATGTTGCATAGAAATTTATGTTCCTTCCCAAGCAGATCTGCTCTCTCTAATGCATGAAGAGATTTGATACCCCCAGACAAGTCACTTATGCCATTTGAAAGAAACCTGAATAGAGGACTGACAATTCAGTCCAAGAAAATGTTTGGAACCCAATGTCAGTAATCCCTTAATGTCATAATTCACCTTCATTTAATTATGATATGATGTTCGGGGTAAAACAAATCTTCTTATGCACTACAGAGCATGATCACAAACTAAATAAACATCAATAAAATATTATTCTTATTATTGTTATAAAATATTACGTACATGACGAGTAAATGTTTATGTTTTAGTCTATTCTGTGCCACATTATCCTCCTTTATTTACTGCTCTGTGATATAAAGACACTGCATTTTGGTGTGCATCATATACAGCATTATAGTCATTAGGAGTCAGAAGTCAGGAGTCAGTGGGTGTGTCTTACTCACCAGAGGAGGCAGGCTCTGCAGGTAGGGGGAGCTCCAGCAACTCCCAGATCCTGACACTCCCATCTTCAGAACACGACATCACCTGTCTTAAAGAGAACACACAAAAGCATGTATACACAACCAGAGTTCCTTTCAAGATAACTGAAATGGAATCATTTAAATCCACTTTTCACTTTACTAAATAACTTAAATAACTTCTGTGGAAAAGAGAAACATTTTAGTTCAGAAAAAAGGTGTTTTCAATACTGCATAAAACAGAATATGTCAAAATTCCATTATGTGAAAGGTTTTCCCAGACTGTCACATATATATTACAGAAAATGGTAAAAAAAATAATTGTTTTTTATTTTATTTTATTTTTTTTTACCAGCTAGTCACTTTTAAAACTAAAAACACACAAATATTATATAAATTTGTACCCATTGTGCAGCAGCGTAGTATATAGAACATCAGAGTCATGGGCAAACTTCCTATATGCCACCACTGTCTTGGTCCTTGTGTTATACACAAACAGCCCACTGCCCACTGCTGCAACTACTCGCTGAGAGAGAGAGAGAGAGAGAGAGAGAGATAAAGAGAGATGCTGACCAAAGTTTTAATAATCCAAGATATAATCCAGTCATCACCTCTCCATCTGAGTGCAGGTGCTGAATAGATGCTTCGCTCTGTTTCTGCTGCCCCATTTTGATTTCTGTTTGAACCTCACGATCTGGTTCCTCCCATAAAATACGCTCATAAGCCTGGATTGTCCAGTCAAGGGTATCCCAGAGGATGACTTCTCCGATGTGAGAGCCACTAGCAAACATATCATCTACCAAACAACAAGAAGAAAAAAGCATATTTAACTGATTTGACAAAGATAAATTTCCTGTCTACAAAAATGTTTTCATTTGTTGGCAACAGTTATCAATTTGCATAATTTATTGTGGTTTTCTAACAGAAAATACAAACTATTAAAGCCAAGCTATATATAAACATTATTATTATTATTATCATTATTATTATGCATTAATCAATTTAATAGGTAAAAATTATTGTCTCAAAGTTGATTGTAAGAAAAAGATTCATGGGACAAAGGTCACAAGGGGACAAAGTTCTCAACTGATTTCTAAACTGAAATAATGATCCACATTATTATTGCAAAAGCATGTAAGAAATTACAGAAATTGCACCCAAATTCCACTCCAAGATACACATCTAAAAGAGCTCATTCCTAAAAAGGTTTAAGTATCATAAGGTAATACGTTTAGGGCTCTAAACGTATAAACTTGATTCAATTATAAATATGGGAACGGCAGCAGGACATTAAGCATCACCATGAACAAAGGGTCTACGTGACTGCGATTACCATTTAAAGTGACCACTTGGTTGATAACAACTGTAACAATACCAAGACAAGGTGTACGTGACCATGATTAACATTTAAAGACAATCAGCTAGACAACAAGGTGTAGCCCAGCCATTTGGGAGACATTCAATTCTTACACTCAACACACATTCAAAGCGGAACTTCAATTAATTTACCAAAAGGGAAAACTGTATATAATGCTTGAGCAGGATTTGCTCTGGGTTCTTGTTGACTCCGATGAACCCAAAGTACGTCATGTATTTTGTCACTGCTATGCTGGAATAAACTTCTTGTTCTTCATTAAGATCTTCAACATCATCGTCTTATTTTTACACTACGCATTTTTTTATTTCTTACATTGGCGAGCCACCAAGCGAGGGATTCCAAAAAAAAAAAAAAAAAAAAGTGGGGAAAGGTAAGAAAAGCGGAATTTTCTTCTTTTACGCTGTTTTTGATTCAGGGAACCCCCTCGTTTTAAAAAACCTAGAAAAGAAATGTTTTAGTGTAGAATAGAACATAGAGTAGAGTTTACTGATCATAAGCAGGAGGAGTTATTATTATTATTATTAGTATTATTATTATTATTATTATTATTATTATTATTATTATTATTATTATTGTTAAGCCTATTTTGTACATTTCTGTTTAAAATTCAACGGAACTAAATGAACCCGACGCAGTGTGGTGACAGTTGTATGTGAATCGCTGTTTCTAAAGTAACTGAAGCAAAGTGCTTAAGCTGAGAGGTTTCTAAAGTAACTGAAACTTGTGTGTTTGTTATAATTCTGTTAAGATTCTAAAGTAACTGAATCAGCCCGACGCAGTGTGGCAGTTGAATTATAGCTAAAAGTGTTTCTAAAGTAAGTGAAACAGTGATAGTGTAAAGAGCCCGACGCACCACGGCTCTGTAGAGTTTAAAGCAATAACCCGAGGTAGTGTGGTTTTGTCCGACGTACTGTGACAGTGTTAAACTAACGTTTTAAGTCCAAAAGTGCTGTGGCTAAGACTGTTTTAAAATATAACAAATAAAACCCGACGTACTGTGGTTTTGTCCGACGTACTGTGACAGTGTTAAACTAGACAACCTGTAGTCACAGAAATTGTGTATAGTTGTAAGACTAAGATTTAAGGAAAGCTGTGAGTTTGTAAAAATGGAACAGCTGATTGTTAAGTACATCGCTAAACACGGTTCTCAGGGAATGTTTGATGGAATAGAGAACATTGTTGATAAACCGTATGAGTGGGCTATTTCTAAGTTTGAAAATGACCCTAAAATGCCCAAGAACAAAAAAGGACAGATTGCCAATGCACTGCAGGCAGTTCTTGCATCGTACAAAGTCACTAGAAAGACTTTAAATGCATTAAAGGCTGAAAATGAGCAACTGCAATCTAGACTAGAGGAAGGGATTATCTCTAAAAGAGATTACCAGATTAATGGAATACTCTGGAAAGAAGAAAAGATTAGGATGCAGACTGAAATTGCACGCCTTAAAACTAACAACAGCATGCTTAGTTCATCTGTGGAAACATTGTTCAAAGATTTAGAGGAAGCAAAGTCTGCTTGTCAATTCCTGTTAAAAAATAGCACAACTGAAACTAGCATCAGTAAGACATCTGTATGTGGCATGTGGAGTAATCAGGTTCCTGAAATGTTAGACAGTGATGAGAACTCAGAAAGAGATTCTCATTCAGTCAGCAGTCAATACTCTGACTGTACAGTTAAGTTCCCCATGGCTCCAGTTCACTTGACTACAACTATGCGTGCTAATGAAGGAGCGGAGGAACCAGTGACCTCTACTATGGTCAGAGGGTTTAAACCCAATGAGCTCGAAGCTGTGATTAAAAGTATTGGTAAATTTGATCCTGCCAAACAAGATCCATTAGACTTTCTAAAGGTTTTCGAGCTATATGTTGACATTTACAGATTTACAGATGGTGATGCGTGTGTGTTGTTAACTGTGTGTTTGCCTGACACTTTGTCTGGAGCGTTAAATCAGAAAGTCAAAACTAGAACTGCCAATAAGTCAGAGAGGAAACAGGCACTGCTCGAAGTCCTAGGTGTAATGTCAGTTGACTGGGATAAAATATCGGATGTGCACATGAGGAAAGGGGAGCATCCCATGGCATTTTCAGAGCGATTATTGGAGACATTTAAAACTTTCAGTGGCAATCCTGACATCACACCGAATGATGTCAGTTTTAAATCTGCTTTGATTAACAAATGTGATTCACTCACCCGTTCTGCTGTGTCAATGTTTGTAACCCATCTCTCTGATTATAACGACATCATTGCTAAAATGACACAGTTTTTCAACAACAATGCTAACGCAAAGAGATCCCATCCTGTGTCAGCAGTAGGTGTTAAAAATCTCAATAAGAATAGAGCCAGCAAGGTTTCCTGGAAAAATGAGAACTACACTACTGAAGATAGAAAGGAAAGACTACTCTTTCGTAACCCTGATAACCCCCTGGTGTGTTATTCATGTGGCAAAGAGGGACATATTTCAAGGGAATGCAAATTTTCCCTTAAGAGAACAGGCCGAAAAACAGATTTAAACCAGTTACAGGCTACAGTAAACAGACTGAGAAAGGAGCTCAAAAATGTGTGTAACTCGTTGCCTGCTGTTTTTCACCAAGCCACTCAACAAATTTGGCAAAGTCAGAAAAACAAAATGCATTCTGGTCAGAATGTGCACCATCACAAATTTGAAAGTAGTGATGACGTTGTGGTAAAGAATTACCAAAATGAGGGCCCATGGTCTACTCACTGTGAGAGACTAGGCAGTGATTTACATCATAAGCTCTGCCACAAAACTAAAAACCAACAACCTGGTAAGAGATCATTCCACATAGATCCATTAATATCATAAAAATCTGATGGCAGTCATAAGGTCCATGTAAATAGTCCTTTATGTTGTATGTGTTTGTAATGTTTTTGTGTGCTGTGTTAAAAAAAAGGGGGGGGGGGTATAAATTCATTATGTTTTCAAGTGTTTTTCAGGTCAAAAAGAAATAAAGATGTGGGGGTGGCAGATGGACTTGGATGGCAGCTCTCGTGACAGCATTAAAGATATGAGTGCCCAACGCTGTCCCAAAGTGCTTATCTACAATGGATCCATGTTCTGGTCTTGGTGAACCTTACAGCATGATCTCCAAACCCAGATGAACAGGGTAACAGGAATGTATAAGGTCTTCTTGACAACAGCGTTCCTAAGGTATCACAGTGCTGTTGCAACCAGTTCATCACCACCTCAGAGAATATCTTCAAGTAAATAATCCCAAGGATTTGTAAGGATTGGAAAAATTGTTTGAAAGGATTCTAAGCATGGACGATTTGGGAATATTACAGAAGAATGTATTAAAGAATGGACTTCAAGGACTTTTAGGTTTATCACACAGTTACCATCAGGAGAATGGCGAGGATTGGACATAGAACGCTGTGACAACTACATTGGTTTTATTTGCGAGTTTGATGCCTTGGAAAAACAAGCATTATCTGGGGCACCCAACTAATTATGAGGCTTGTGAAATCAATCTAACGCATGTCCACAATAATTTTACAAGAGTAATAGTTTCACACAGGAAAACATGTCACCACAACTCATGATCACTTTTCTATCTTTGTTAATGATAACCACATGATAACACTTGGTTCGAAATTAAGGTTACTTTACTTTGTATAATTCCAGAGACAGCTTGGTTCATAGGAAAATATTACTTTCCACATGTTAATTTCACTCTACAGACAACGTCATTGAAACCAGCAGACAATTAGTCTTTGAGGAAGATGTACCAGAATTTGATTTTGAGTTACCAAAATATATAATAATGTTATTATAGAATATGTTAGTCATTATGTCATAATGCAAAGAAAGGATGACCATATTGTCAAAGCTCAACAAGGTCTTGTAGGAAAAGATAATGTTTTGACTAAACAAATGCATGATGGTGATTTGGTTATTGCATATTATGATCTGATTTGAGATGTAACTTTCAAAACTGCAGTTTGTGTATGCATCTGATAATTTATTTGATAATCCAATGATCAATGTGGGACGTTCCTGTTGGCTGTGATGGTTTCTGAATGTCTCTGCTCCAAACCCAAGTAATATTTTACATAGAACCAAATTTTAAGAAAAATCTGTGATAAGTTTGCCTTATGGAATGGAGCTAAAACCAGTGTGCGTGAGGTGAAGTTTCTATGACGGGTAAGATTCTCTGAGGGCCGAAGGGGAACAACCTAAGGCAGGGCTTCACCGACACTGGGCACCTGCCCAAAATGGGAGGTGTGATCTGTATTAAGGAAGTGATGTGATGCTTCAGGGCCAAAAGCATCAAAGGGGGGACTGTAAGAAATTACAGAAATTGCACCCAAATTCCACTCCAAGATACACATCTAAAAGAGCTCATTCCTAAAAAGGTTTAAGTATCATAAGGTAATACGTTTAGGGCTCTAAACGTATAAACTTGATTCAATTATAAATATGGGAACGGCAGCAGGACATTAAGCATCACCATGAACAAAGGGTCTACGTGACTGCGATTACCATTTAAAGTGACCACTTGGTTGATAACAACTGTAACAATACCAAGACAAGGTGTACGTGTCCATGATTAACATTTAAAGACAATCAGCTAGACAACAAGGTGTAGCCCAGCCATTTGGGAGACATTCAATTCTTACACTCAACACACATTCAAAGCGGAACTTCATTTAAATTACCAAAAGGGAAAACTGTATATAATGCTTGAGCAGGATTTGCTCTGGGTTCTTGTTGACTCCGATGAACCCAAAGTACGTCATGTATTTTGTCACTGCTATGCTGGAATAAACTTCTTGTTCTTCATTAAGATCTTCACCATCATCGTCTTATTTTTACACTACGCATTTTTTATTTCTTACAAGCAAAAGAAAAAACAACAATAAAATAATGCAATATACACTGCTCAAAATAAAGGGAACACTTAAACAACACAATGTAACTCCAAGTCAATCACACTTCTGTGAAATCAAACTGCCCACTTAGGAAGCAACACTGATTGCCAATCAATTTCACATGCTGTTGGGCAAATGGAATAGACAACAGGTGGAAATTATAGGCAATTAGCAAGACACCCCAATAAAGGAGTGGTTCTGAAGGTGGTGACCACAGACCACTTCTCAGGTCCTATTCCTATGAATGCTGGAGGTACTTTCACTCTAGTTGTAATATGAGAAGGAGTCTACAACCCACACAAGTGGCTCAGGTAGTGCAGCTCATCCAGGATGGCACATCAATGCGAGCTGTGGCAAGAAGGTTTGCTGTGTCTGGCAGCATAATGTCCAGAGCATGGAGGCGCTACCAGGAGACAGGCCAGTAGATCAGGAGACATGGAGGATGCCGTAGGAGGGCAGCAACCCAGCAGCAGGACCGCTACCTCCGCCTTTGTGCAAGGAGGAACAGGAGGAGCACTGCCAGAGCCCCACAAAATTACCTCCAGCAGGCCACAAATGTGCATGTGTCTGCTCAAAAGGTCAGAAACAGACCCCATGAGGGTGGTATGAGGGACCGATGTCCACAGGTGGGGGTTGTGCTTACAGCCCAACACCGGGCAGGACATTTTGCATTTGCCAGAGAAATTTGCCACTGGTGCCCTGTGCTCTTCACAGATGAAAGCAGGTTCACACTGAGCACATGTGACAGACGTGACAGAGTCTGGAGACGCCATGGAGAACGTTCTGCTGCCTGCAACATCCTCCAGCATGACCGGTTTGACAGTGGGTCAGTAATGGTGTAGGGTGGCATTTCTTTGGAGCGCCGCACAGCCCTCCATGTGCTCGCCAGACTGATAGCCTGACTGCCATTAGGCCATAAGGCCCCTTGTGAGACCATATGACATCATGTCTCGCTCCATCCACTAACACCATGTTGCACCACAGACTGTCCAGGAGTTGGCGGATGCTTTAGTCCAGGTCTGGGAGGAGATCCCTCAGGAGACCATCCGCCACCTCAACAGGAGCATGCCCAGGCGTTGTAGGGAGGTCATACAGGCATGTGGAGGCCACACACACTACTGAGCCTCATTTTGACTTGTTTTAAGGACATTACACCAAAGTTGGATCAGCCTGTAGTGTGTTTTTCCCCTTCAATTTTGAGTATGACTCCAAATCCAGACCTCCATGTGTTTTAAAATTTGATTTTCATTGATAATTTTTGTGTGATTTTGTTGTCATGTAATGTAAACTATGTAAACTATGTAAACTATGTAAAGAACAAAGTATTTAATAAGAGTATTCGATTCATTCAGATCTAGGATGTTGCTAAAGTGTTCCCTTTATTTTTTTGAGCAGTGTATATTATTGGAAAAAGTATGAGACAATGCCATAAAAGGTGAAAACACACAATTGTCTCGAAATCTTCGTATGTCACAGCATTAAGATATCCTTTAACTGAAACTAAGGGTCCCAATCCCATGCCTACATGGTCCTACACATAAATAAGGTCCATGAAGAAATGCTGGAAGGAGTTCAGTGGTTAAAATGTTGGCCTACTGTTCAAATCCCAGGACCACCAAACTTCCCCTACTCTCAATTGCTCAGTTGCATAAAATTAGATAAATGAAAGATGCTCTGGAAAAGCATGACTGCCAAACTGCATAAATGAAACGGGTTACCAAGTCTGGTATGGAAGAATTAAATTGCCTGCAGAGCAGACCTCAACCCCACTGAGCACCTTAGGGATGAACTGGAACACTTTGAGTCAGTTTAGAGAATATCAGTGCCTAATCTCTTGGGCTACTGGGCACACAGTATAGAAGATTTTATTTTGTCACATATACATTACAGCACAGTGAAATTCGTTCTTCACATAGAGACTGCAAGATCAGGCAGTGATACAGTGCTCCTGGAGCAGAGAGGGTTTATGGCCTTACTCAAGGGCCCAACAGTGGCAGCTTGGCAGTGCTTGAACCCTGATCTGCTGATCAACAACCCAAAGCATTAACCACTTGAGCCACCACTCACCATCCATATATCATCACATCTCTGCTAGTGACCAGCCTTTTCATAAAAGTGGAGGTAGGAAAATGAGGTTCATTTAAAAAAAAAGATCACCAGAGGACCGACATACAGACCAATATTTTGAGCTTTACTGCACAACAGGTTGTACCAGAGTAGCAGTGATGCTGAGGTATTAAATACTAGAAGGTGTTTTAGATCTGTAATAAAGATGTAAGCCAAAAGTGCCAACAGGTTGTATGTTGGCATGTTATTACTATGTGAATGTTTTAGCGTGTAGTAGTTGTGTGTAGTTTGTAGGCTCACCATTGACTCTGATAAGTGTCCGGATTGTGTCTTGGTGATCAGTCAGATGACGGACAGCCAAGATCGACATTTCGGCTTCAGACAGATTCAGCTTAAAAATGACTGAAACAATTGAAAAGATGATGTTTATCAACTGACACAGCAGTCAAGAATCAGTCATATCATTTTATTTGTTAGGTCTCACCATAGAGGGTAAACAAAAGGATTTGAAATAAAAATAGAAAAGTATTGATATTTAGAACGTATATCCATATTAATAACTTTGTTATAAATTGTTTACTTGGGATTTAATCATTTGACTTGAATTGGTGTATCATAAATGTCATATTCATTTAAAAATGACAAATTATGGCAAATAATTTTTGAAACCAGTTATATTTAGAGTCCAGCCCCGTAGACAGACAGACAGACAGACAGACAGGTAGATAGAGAGATACTTTATTGATCCTGGAGGATCAATTCAAGCATCTAGTAGCAACATACAGAGAAATAAGAGTTCACACAGTAATATAGTAAACCCAACACCTCCTTGTCCAAACATGTGCAAATTAGGTTGTTTGGTTTTCATGGGCACTGATTGAAAGCTGTCAAAACATTACACACTGTCCTATTTAGAAATTAATGGCCAAGAATTATTTACCTTTGAGCTTTGTACCAGATTATGAAAAACTGTAAAGTCAGATTTCAGTGTTGCTCACCAATCTCTTTGTCAACGGCAGCAGCAACATAGCATTTGGGCAAATCCATTAATGCAGTTATGCCTTTAGAAAGAAATAAACAAACCATCAGAAAGAGGAACTGTTCATTTTCTACAGTAAAATTAGACAACTGAAACAGTGTATGTATGTATTTATGCATGTGTGTGTATGTGTGTGTGTGTACCTGAGTCTCTGTAATAGTCTGTCTTACACTGTAGCTGAAATTCTTTATTCCATACACACAGCTCATTACCTCCAGAGAGGAACAGGTCCAGATGATCCAACACCAGAATACTCTGTTCCAAAAAACACACACCCAGTTTTCTACAGTTAAAAAAGACTACACCTCGCCAGACACCCAACCATCACCTTAAACAAAAACTAATTAATAAGACAGTTTGGATCAAATATTTTTACAAGAAAGTAAATTAGGTCCTATGTAAAGTAAACACTGTACCTTAACAGAAGATGGTAGATTGGACACGGTGCGTATTCGGTGTCCTGTGTCCGCATCCCATAGCTACATCAGTGTTAAGGAGCACAAACTACACTCCAATGTTGGATCATACAGACAAAATAGTGTATGTGTGTTCATGTATGTATGTATGTATGCATAATAGTATGTATATAAGGATACACACATCATGCGGTCTGATGAAGCTGTTATAAGGGCTGTGAGGGGTTTTTCTGTGTTGGTACATGTGTACACCGTCAAAGCCGTGATCTGTTGAGTATGAGCTCGTAATTCTAGCAGCCGCTCTCCAGTCTGTCTCATACACACACACACAAAACATTTTAACAGTGGTTTTTCCCTTGTTTCACTTCTCTCTTGTATTTAAGAATATGCCACAGATTCTTAAACAGAACCATGTTTGATGAAGTTACAATAATTAATCATTTAAATCTGCTTTTCATCAAAAGATTAGTTTTTGTTGTCATATATCATCTCTGAGCAGCATCTACAGTATATGTGCAGTTACCACAACTGCTATGCTGTTATATATGTATATCATTGTTATATGATCTCTCTTGCAATTATCTTAAACTGTTTCATAATTATCCTTGTTTAAGCTGAAAATAAAGCATCTACCTCTACTGTGACTGCATAGATCTGTTAGTGAGGATCTGCACTTTACCTACTAAAAGACTTACAGACAGACCTGTTTCCCTAATATATTCAGCATGTTTACATATAAACATTGATACTTTCTGTTTCCTTTCCACTTCATCTGATGTAGATTTTATTATTATAAAGAAAATGTCATTTTTTTTAAGATAACGGGAAGGATAGAGTAACTCATTACATCTGAAATGTGTAAGTGTCCCACCTCAACATTCCAGACAAGCACCATCCCGTCATCCCCTGCTGATACAAATCTGAAACAATACACATAAAATGATTTTGTAGTGAACAGTGAAGGGTAAGGGCTAACAGCAGGCTCAGACAGACACAAATACACACAAATTAAGGATCAAGCTCTCATCAGACTGTAAATTTGCCCTCAGAGATGATATGCACTTATATGGCCAAAGGTATGTAGACACCTGACCCTCATATCTTCTGTCTCCTTTGTCGTTATAATAAACCTCATTCTTCTAAGAAGGCTTTCCACTGGATTTTGAAGCACGGCTGTAAGTATTTGTGCTCATTCAGCCATCAAGAGCTTAGTGAGATCAGGCACTAGTCAGCATTTGAATTCATCCAACAGTGGTTCAGTGGTGTTGAGGGCAAGGCTCTGTGCAGGTCAATCAAGTTCCTCTACACCATATTTGTTATAAAATAAACCATGATTGTTATAAACCTTACTTTGTACAACGAATGGGGTAACCAAGGACAATCAACAGTCCTTTTCCTCACATATTGCTCATGTGAATGATTCTTCTCTATAACATTGGCAGGATTCAGCCATTTTTATCCACACAGGCCACTCAGGTGCTTGTTCATTCTCTTGTCATTTTAAGACTGGTCGACCTCTGAACACAATTCGTCCTCTGAAAATAATCCAAAATGTAGCTGGATGACTTTCAACAGGTTCCACACCAACTCACTGCTGCTCTCCCTCCACTGCCAAAAATGGACCAGCTCTCTATTTATTACCTCAAATATCTTATTACTCCTCACACTCCGCACCTTGCTACATCAGATCTTCTAGCACTGCTCGATTACAACCTCTCAGTTAGACAAACTCTAATGCTATAGCATATAAAGTCATCGTATATAACTTTGTAAAGTAACAATGTTGGGAAGGGCGGCATATGGGTGTGATGGGTCAAGTGTCCACAAACATTTGGCCATATAGTGTAGCTGTCAATCTAGGATTGGCTGATGAGCATGCAAGCCAGAAAGAGAAAGAGCAAAAGAGAGAGAGAGAGAGAGAGTGTGTGTGTGTGTGTGTGTGTGTGTGTGTGAGAGAGAGAGAGAGAGAGAGAGAGCGAGAAAGAGAGAGAGAGAGAGAGAGAGAGAGAGAGAGAGAGAGAGAAATCACCAAAGCATGAAAAAACATACTATTGGTGTTCATCTTGAACAGTAAACATGAATCAAAAGCAAAGATGCAAAGATGAATCATAAAGGGTTTTGATAATCAAAAATTATATTCTATTTAGCATACACATCAAGTATTTATTTCTTCCCAAGGTTTCTTATACAACAATGGTGCTTATTTAAACAGCATCAAATGCTTACATGTACAGTGCTATGAAAAAGAATTTCCAGATTTTTTATTTATTTATTTTTGCATATTAGTCACACTTAAATGATTGAGAACTCCAAGGCGAAGTTCCAATGGCTCTCACTGTCGTTCACTGGAGTCCCAAAGCATTTGAAATGGCTTTGTAACCCTTTCCAGACTGATACATGTCAATCACTCTGTTTCTCATCTGTTCTTGAACGGATTGTGACATGATGTGTTGCCTTTTGAGATCTTTCAGCATGCAGGATTTTTTCAAATTTTTCCTTAATATATAAAATCATCATTTAAAAACTGCATCTCGTATTTACTTGGGTTAGTTTTGTGTAATATTCAAATTTGTTTGATGATCTCAATCAATCACTCAATCATATTCATGTGATAAATATGCAAAAACAATAATCAGTTAGAGGCAAATACGATTTCAGTCACCAATTTTTAACATGCATAAAACACACACCAACACATCCACTCACATACACACACTCTTACAAAGAAGGGACTGCATACCTGAAGTCATCAATCTGCACCAGAAATCTAACAATGTCAAAATGGCCTCTGAGCACCTGCAGCTCAGTGTAACAGTTTTTGGGCTGTTCCTCTCCAATACAAAGGGCAGCATAGCGATTCTGTATCTCAAACAACACAAAAAAAGAAATCCAGCTTCAATCAGTCATCACATCACCACCTCAACATCAGACTATTTACTTTTGCATGTTACAGAGCATCTTCTTCTGAACTGTACTTAAAGCCAATTAATTATATGGGAGTTCATGCTCTTAAGCTCCATCAAGTGCAAGAAACATTCAAATGTTTTATACAAAAATCACTGGATTTAAATTAAAACTCTGGATCCTTTGACATATTTCCATAAACAGCATACATTTAAGGACTACACAGCATAAGTTCCACCTTTTCCTAACAATACAGAACCCTTTTATCCTGTGTAGTGCACTGTCACATTAATGCACTGTAATGACCTTATTATTTAGTCTTGTGTCCCACTATTCTTAAAATCATTTGGTTACACTTTCTCCATTTGGCTGAAAATACATAGTAGTGGAAAAAAAACATTTTTTTTTTTTTTTTACCTCAGCCGAGCCATGTGAGCCGCGAGTACCGAGAATCCAGCGGAGCATCACACACTGCTTTTATAGAAACAGGCCAGATTCTGAAACTACAGAATTATATGCATTTTTTACTTTTAAAAAACTTGTGTTTTAATGAAGCAGGTAACGCTCTCCAAATTGTAAGTGACCATTGTTCAGATTATAACAATTTTTCAATTGGTGACAGGAATTTGGTTTGTATTATTTATTTTTATTTCTTATTTTATTATATTCTGTTTTCATAGGTAATAGACAACATTAAAAATAATCACACAAATAAAATGAGTATAACAAAATCAAAAAACCTTGAATGACAATTGGAATTTCTTTATCACTCTGATATTGGGAAGCTGTAGTAGTCCATAAGATGAGGAAAAGCTTTGGTACTGATGAAACACCTTGTATTGGATACAAAGCATACAAAAATATAGACCATAAGTGTGTGCTTCCAATGTCGTGCCTACAGTTTGGGGAAAAAAACACACATGGGTGTGAAGGTCAAATGTGCACACAATTCTGGCCATATGGTGCATTCCCATGTACAGTATATCCTCATAATGCCGGCAATAAATACAATGAATTCACACTGAAATGCAAAATATGTTAACATACCTAAAACACATAATAATTATTTTAATGATTTATTTAAGTGTAAACTGAAAAATCTTTGTATGGTTATATATTTATATATATATATATATATATATATATATATATATATATATATATATATATACATACATATACACATACACACACACACACACATACATACATACATACATACATACATATGAGCAAATGAACAATGTGTATGTGTATATGTTTGACTTATTTGTAAACTCCTATGCTACAGATCATCAGCAACATCACTGTTTACAGCCGTATGAAGCCATTTTACAGATCTGAAACAGTGTAGACAACACACACACACACACACACACACACACACACACACACACAAACACACACACACACACAAACACAAACACAAACACACACACATACATACATACATACACACACACACACACACACACACACACACACACAAACACACACACAAACACAAACATACAAACAAACAAACACACAAACAAACATACACACACACACCTTCACTAAGTCCGTAGACAGTCGTCACAGTTTTTCATACAAAACAAATATTCCTCACTCTATTATCCATTCACATTTTAAACCACTGTCTTAAATAAAGCTCACAACCCAGTCAACGAGAGCAGGATAAACACAGTCGTGTCAAAATATCCTGAATTTCTTAGCAATGTGATTTTCCAACATTTAGACACAATAAAGTCTTTATTCCTGTCAAAATAAAAGTCCCTTCAACAATATTATTCATAATGTAAGGGCTTGTCCATTATGGCCACTGGGTTTCCTGCCTGGGATTTCTGCTTTTTTTCTGTCTAAAGTTAAAGTTTCCTAGTTTTTTGTTTGTTTTTTAATTATCATCAGCAACACAGACTGTACATAAGTCCTGGTTAGAGGCTAATTCAGGGTCCTCAGCAAGTTCACACTTATCATGGAAAAAGTCATTTAATAATCAAAGTTATTATATATAATAAATTAATGCATTATTTTCCAGATATCAAACTGATGTTGGCTCAACACTGGGACAATGGGAGAGCCAACATAGGTACCCACCCCACTGACACTGGACCCAATAATATATCTCTAATATACCAGCCCTTGTCTTAACAACTCTATAAGCAGATAATCCAATTGTAACATTAGACACTGATGTGTGTGGGTAAACTGGCCCCGGCCCCGGCCCCTCACTGTAACCATAGTTACAGTGAGAATGCTAAATACACACATATACGTAATCTTCTATTGACAATGACATTGACACATATTCTGCACTAATCCTAATCCCAGATGATGATTACTCATTTTTAAAGCTGTGTCATTTCAACTGAATTGAATAATACACTTATAATAAGCAAAGAAATGTGCATTTAAGTTTACTTATTTGGTTTATACAGCTGTGTACTGTGTACTGTAACTGTGTTACAGCTGTCAATGTGAACTTTTTTATATTGCTTCCTTTTGTTTACTTGTTGGTAAGTGAATTGGCTTCTTAAAATCACCCCTTGCTGTGACTTGTGTGTTCATGTTGTCTCATCCAGGGTGTGTTCCTACCCCAGAGTTCTGGGTCCATGACAGCCATGACCATTTTCAGAGTTACTGAAAATGAGTGAATAAAAAACTGACAAAAGCATTGATGTTGTTCGATGTGAAATGTCTCCCACATGCCAGTGTTAATATATAAACAAAAAGTCTCCACTCTGAGTTATACATATTGTTGAATAATATTACAAATACCTTTAAAGAATTCATGAATGCATTCATCAAAAATATGGTGCACTTAAAGATTTATTGACAGAGTTGAACAACTGCCCTTAGGCTTCCATTATAATGAGTTTGATTAAAGCTATCCATTATTGTCAAATTACAGGAAAGATGTCACGAGATATAATCACACATACACTAACGATACCTACAGCCCATGAGACATAATGAACAAACTACTATTTTAAAGCTTCAGGAATTTCCATGTACAGTAGGAAAATCTAGTTTTAACTATTGATCTTGCATTTCATGCCTTTTAAAATTATAATCACATTTACTGTCATTTATCTTTCCTTTTTATTGAGAACAAAGAACAAAATCTTGTCTCCTAAATACCAAATAAAATTGTTATCTAAGTTTATAAAGTCTTTGAATAACATACACTTAAAACATACAGTTCTCTAACATGCATTTCTAACATTATTCAATCCCGGGCTTTGATGAGAACTGATGGACAAGCAGGTATAAAACTTTTATTTGACAACCATACAATCTTCATACAGAGATCAGAAAGAGTCAGAAAGAATCACCATCTATGTTGCTCAAAGTTCACATAGAATAGTCCTTAACTTTATCTGTGAATATCTGCTCTATAGGCAGGGTCTGTTGCCATGGTTTAGATAGATAATATAAGCTTGAAGTTAACAGAGATGAGCTTGTGCAATACTTATTCTGTTTAAGAGCTGCTTAACTGTTTACTCCACCACACATACTTATTTTCTCTTTTCTGTGCATAACCATACAAGTATTTATTCGTGTTTGTACAAGTGTAGAATTTTGTGTCTATATGTCAAACACAGGCTCTCTTGGCATGCAGCATCTCTATGAGCAGTTTGTTGCATGGTATCTCTCCATTGAGATGTTTATAGCTCAGGTAATCTTCAGCCTGAGTGCTTAGAACTCGTAGCTCTCGTAGATGCACTAGCAGCTGACTGAATCTGTCCATGTGCTGTGGATATACACACAATGTGTATTCCAGCAATGCCCCACTCACCTGGTGATACACATTTTTCACATATTCCTGGTTTTCCAAAAGCTTCACATCTGTCAATGAATAAATAAAAAATCATAGATGAAAGAGCAGACAGTTAGAGTCACAATAAATAGCTGAGAGACAGAGGGACAAACTGTGAAAAAACAAACACACACACACACACACACACACGCACACACATTAAGCTGATAATGTGGTATAGCTAAGATCCATAAGACCTCAATGCAAAAATCAGCCTTTGTTTAGTTGAATTAAAGAGAATAAAGAGCCATACACCCCAACATGGAGCCACTAAATAAGTTATTAAATAAGTTATCTTGCAGCCACTAAATAAGTTATTATTATAATTTTTAATCTTTAATGAAGCTTTCCTAGTAACTTTAAATAAAGGCTGTTCAACATTAGGAGGTTTTCAGTTTAATCTCCAAACATTCATACAAAGAATTTAACTGAAGCATAAATCCACAATATAATCATAATTCTAACACAATTTTATTCACTATCTGTAATGATAGCTGTCTCTATCATACAGTTGCAGTGTTCATAGGCTAGATGGCACTGTAATGGGTATTACTGTACTGCCTGGACACCTCTGCTAAAGCTAAAATCTTCTGCCCCTGCCAAGACACATTTCTTAATATTCAATTCAATTATACAATAGTATGAAATAGTCAAGCTACCATTAACTGTTACATTTGAAATAGAGCTGTATTAAAAATGCATGGTATAGTGACCCTGAAAGCCAAAAAAACAGAGCTTTAGGTATACCATATTATCTGTTCATTTTTTCTGTTTTTGTGTGATTGTGGTCTCACCAGGATTGAACAGGATGAGGTACTTAAAACAGACGATCTCTCTGCAGTCTAACTGTAAATCCTGAAGACGCTGGGCCAGTTGCTGTGCCCCTCGCACCAGTTCACCCAGGGTCACCTCTGCCTGAGTCAGTAAAGAAGTCAGATCCACCTAAAAATATATACATTTGGGTCACTCCCAGTGTTTGGTACCATTCTAATCCTTAGGATACATAAGGATATTCATATTTTGATGTGATTGTAGCGAATAATTAATTCAAGTGGTTTTAAGATTTATAGCCTTTTCCTTCTCTGGGTTTCCTCCTTTAAGATGCTTTGCAGAGCTTTACTGCTCCACTTTAGTTGTTTTTGGGACATTTGCTGTGCTGTGCTCGCATGTGCAGAATGTACCAAAGTGTTGATTTGGCCACTCCTAAAGTTACTGCTCTCTCTTTGAACTCTTTGGTCTGTTTTGTTTTTTCAGTGTAACATTGGCTCTTTGCCTCTATCAACACCTCTTTGGACCACTTTTGGACAGTTAGCATATACATATTCAATACTTCGAATCAAGTCCAGATTTTTATCTCCTTATTTTGTCATGAGATAACAGGGAAACAGGCCACAAATATCCATTAATTTGCTTTTCAGACAATTGTCCAATTACTTCATAGCCTGTGAAAATCTAGGGTCTAAATTCTATATAATAAGATTACTATATACATACAAGTTATCATGTAAAAACATTCGGCCTCATTCATCAATCTTTGAGTAAATTTCTGTGTAAATGTTTGGTAAACAACAAAAGACTTTCACAGAACAGAAAGCACAAAATGGCTACTAAATGGTACTTTTAGTCTTGCTGTTCCCTTACTATTCTGTTATGTGCAGGGGCGGTTCTAGGATTTCATCTTTAGGTGGCTTAGCCCTCAGTGAGAATTTAATACAAGAAGAGTTTTATATTATATATTATATGACTACATAGTAAGCCAAAAGTTATGGTATTATTTAAAATGGCAAAAGTGGACACCAAATTGGTGTAATGATGCCAGTCTTGAATCAAATCAGTTCATGTATATGTGCATTCTGTACGAGTCATTAATAAAAAAATATTCACAAGACAAAGACCAAATAAATGTTATTTTTATTTAATATTGAATGGATTGTTTGCATTAATATTTTGTTTGTGCTATCAACTCTGGTAATAAGAATAGTGAAATTTCACTGCTTTTGGTTGCAGTCTTTGCGGTTTTTCGCCGATTAACGTTATAGATAAATGCCTCTAGCTCTGACTTCTCCGTTCAAATAAAGCAGACAGCTGATGACAGCTGACTTTTGAAAGACTACAACGCATGTGCGTAAAAGTAAAGTAAAAAAAATCGCTCTTGGATCAAACTGATAAATAATTTTCTTTCCCATCGACGACATGTCCTGCATTTTAACGTAATTTTTATTGTTTATTTATGAAAGTAAAAATTATACTTTTAGTTTTAGGGTGGCTGAGATCACAGACAGGGGGGCTGGAGCCACCCTAAAAAAGGCCTAGAAATGCCCCTGGTTATGTGAATAATTTTTCTTCAAGATGGGATTGCTGAGTAACCAAAATAGCTCAATTCATCATCCTGCTAAGTGCTACCCTGGGACACGGCAGTTTGGCCACAAGGAGGGGAGCAAACTTCTCCCTGTGAGTGTCCTCCAGTTTTTGACTTTTTTACCTACCCTCAAAACAAGGCAACCTGTGCACAGTGGAATTTGCACTCAACTAGCCAAAAGCCAAGGGAAGATCTTAAACATGTAGATTGGGTATATCCAAAATCTACAGAGTATGTCCAAAATCACCCCAGTCCAATGTGTCTTTGGCTATCAGCATCCTCTGTTTACATGGATTTCCACACCAATTCTAGCATCTGGCAAGTGTTTAGATATAGTGAGCAAGTGTGGGAAGTGACACACCAGCCCCTCAAGCACTATGGCCAAGTAACAAAGAATCCACTGATCGGTGGTGGATGAGACCCACCATTCTGATATGGTCAATCGGTTATGGATGTCAACTAAAGGCACCCAGGTCACCCAAGGTGTCACATTTCTACAACAGGTCATTCAAGATTCTCCAGAAAATTAGTGCAGTAATCTACAAACTTCACTGATGCCTCACCGCTTTCATTAAACCAGTCACACCAGTCAGACCTTTACCGTTCAACCGCCAAATGCATCATCCCCTCCTCTCCTCAAAACTCTCAATACTGAGGGAGAATCTACGTGTGCAGCCCATTAAAACCTCAACTCTTATTAAACGGAGGGAAAATTCCAGTACCTCAGTGCTATGTCAGTATTTTCCTCACTGTCATCCAAATCACCAAGAACCAACACCTGGGCCAGACCTTGAAAAAGCCTGGGAGTGGAGCTTCCTGTCACACCAATAACAGAATTTGCTTCACTGTGCATCTCCCATAGTACAACGTGGCCTACAAACATGGCCACCATGAACAATAACAGTGAACACATGTTCACAGTCACCATCATACTATCATGCACTCAATCATGGAATCAATCATGAACCACACCACAAACACACACAATTCTACAATTCATTGTGAAGTATATGCTCCGAGCCTTTATCAGTCATTCTCAAGACTTTGGATATGTGATTCTGATATTATGTTTATTGATCATGATTCTTTGTTATTTATTTGTTTTGTTTTTTAAATATATTTACGTTGCCTTCTGATTTGGATCTGTTAGGAAGCTTTATAAATAAAGCTGTTTGTACCAACAGAGATTGTGAAATTTGACTACTGATATTCAGTTTAACAGCATTGAAATTAGCTTTTAATAATATTTCTTTACAGAATTTTTCATAAGGAACATTTACTCTCTCGCAAAATGTATATATTGTAATTACTAGTTATCATAAATATGTTTTATACTGTTGAAACAGGGTGACGCATCTTCTCATTTATTATGTTATTTACAATAAATAATGGATATTTTGGTCTATGTTAGAGGATGTATGTGTGTTTAACTGTACCTTCTGTCCAGTAATGAGCAAAATAGTGTCTTGTTCATCATGATGGACCTGTCTTGAGATATAATCAAGCACCAGTAGCTCACTCCAACAGTTATGCAGTAACTTCATCTGATCCCCCACCTGAGAGAGGCAAATGAGAGATACACTTTCAACAAAATTAGTCAGTACCAAGGAAAATACAGTCAAAATAATACCTGGGCCAGACATAATGTATACTGGTATCCAAGATGAGGCTGGGAAGCTGAACTGTTATATGCTGCAGTAAAACAAGCCCTGTGCTTCTCTTTATATCTCTGTCTGTCTCTGTCTCTTAATCTTTCACTCATTTACCTCTGTCAGGGAGATCAATATTCAGCAATGTTTTGACTTGTCATTTTGTACTATAGGTTAGTAAAGCTGACTGTCACAATGCTATCTGAATAAACCAACGTGTGAAATGTCTCAAATGCAGTAAGAAAAATTTGCCAACCTCTGTTTTCTGGGACAGAGCAATCTCCAAAAGTGATTGGAGACTGGACATTTTTGGAGACTAGAGCCACAACTAGAATTTTTCTGACAAGGCCATCACCAGAGAAACACAAAACATCTCACTCCATGTTCAAAGTAGTTTCAAATGTTAAATCTGCTGTTTGTGTGCATGACCTCTCAGTAGACCACCTAAGCATGCTGTGTGAACTCAAAGGTGGACTTTGCTTACTAATGAGAACAGTTTACCAATTACTAATCTCACTAATCTTACTGGACTCAATCACATCCTGTCACTCACTATATAAGCACATCCAAACCACTCACTCTTTGCAAAGTATACAATGCATGCTGGCCATACAACTCGCACATCTATGACATCTCTAATTTCACAATACATTGCTCATCCAGAGAGGTCTTGCTAGCTATCCACCCAGCTGATGGGGATTCATATTGCAGTGTTTGCTTTACTTTGCATGTCAAGGGAGGGTTTCTGATAGTACCACAGTTACTCAGTTCTTTGGCCAGCTATTGGATAAGGCTAAAGAGTAGGCAACTGCCACCTACAGTAGAACCAAAGGGTGGGCAAGGTACCCAAAGAATGCTCTCTGCTTTCGTATACTAGTAACAGGCAGTGGAGGAATTTTTTACAACCAAGGGCTGAATGATTATTTGCTCATTGCACTGGCTTGTCGCGATGAACAGTTAACCCTCAGTTCCATGATTCACATCCATCTGTGGCCAATCATGACTTTTAAGTAATTTATAGGAGGATGAATTCAAAAAGGGGTCAGGGCTGTAAAGAAAACAGTAAAGAAAGCCAAGCTCCATCTGATGGCCTGAAGGAATTACAATATCAGTAACCAGGATCCCCTTGATGTCAACCTTGCTCTGGAGGAGTGGCATCGTCAATGTGCACTGATCCAGAATATCCATATTTCATTTTTTCTGTTTACATTTATTTTTATAAATGTTTTTATATTACTTTTGTGCTACCTATTCTTACGACTGACAATAAGAAAACTTAGATTTGTCTTACATTTATTTTCTCTGGATTTTTTTAGTATCCTCAATTGGCCATAACATAAGAAAGTGCCTAGCCTGAATGCAAGCAATTTTCCACACAAATACTGACATAACTTCAGTCAACCCTAAATATGATCCTAAGAATATAAGGATACTCAAAGACTGTAACCACATATACTCTTGATTACATAAACTAAATGTAATTGCTCATATCCAGAAGTTGTTTATCTGTGGGGAAATTTAATATGTGTGTTTAGCTCACCTGGGCAGGTGTGACAATATAAGGTGGAAACAGTCCATCAGCACAGTGAGAGTAATGAAAGCAGTTTTCGTGCACTCAGTTGCTGAACCCAAATCCGCTCCCACAGCCATTATTACTAAGCTGAGCTCAACTGCATCTGGACTAAATGCAGATAGATTAGAAAGCAGCTGGGCATATATTTTTGCTAGTGATGACTCAGGGATGACAGGACAGTCTATAGCAGGCAGCAGATGTGTGTGTGTGTGTGTGTGTGTGTGTGTGTGTGTTTGTGTAGAGCTCTGTTTGTGACTTATACATGTGTACTTTTTATACTGTTTAAATAAGCATCATTGATATATAAGAAACCTCAGCAGAAAGAAATACTTGATTAGGAAAAACTACTCAGATTTTTAAGATATAATATATGGATATAATTTGAGGTGAGAGCTATAAACATATTTAAATCCGAAATACATTTTAGATTTTTTAATATTCAAAACCCTTTTTGAAGATTCATGCTTTCTGTATCAGGATGGACACTGAAAGTATTTTTTTTTTCATACTTTGGTATGAACAGAACAGAACTACATCAATCAGCAGATTTAGATCTGTAGTTAGTTGTCTACCGCTGTGTGTCTTGTGAGTCAGCGTTGTCGTTATGTTGATTAAAAGCTATGGCTGATATTGTGTTGAGAGGATAACTATGTTTACTGCGTTGGGCTCACTCTCTATACATTATTTCCATTATACTTCTATGATTTTCCCTTACCTTAAGTTCTTTGAAGAAGTTGCAGCTTCTTGCCCACTCCACAATGAAGAACAGTGTTTGGTCTGCGATGTGGCACATTAGGGTAAAGGATGAGATTGATTCAGTGGAGCTCTGATTCTGTTGCATAAGTGCCAGTTGAGTGCTGATCTTACTCCGTACCAACAGCTCATCCTGTTCATAGCGCACAAACTCCAAAACCAATGCTGGCAAGTCTAGGCCAGTGTGAGGTGTAGGTGAGCTCAAAGTCTGAGTCTGATCAGTGTAAGTATATCCCCCAGTGGAGCCAGGTGAGCTGCTACTAGTGTAGTGGTCAGGAAACTCAGATTTGATGCTGCGACAAGGCAACGATTGGTAAGAATACTGAGAAGGCAGTGGGCTGTGGGAACCCACACTCATACAGCCAGGTGTGGGGTACAGACCCTGCTCATACTCTGAAGATATAGTGGAAGATGAAATGTTTATGAGGATGTTTTTACTGCTGGAAATGTCTGACAGATTGGGTAATGTGCTACTAAGGGTATAGTCTGTCTGTGTAGGTGAAAGGACAGGTGGCATGGACTCCATCTTTAGCCCACTTTCCCGGTTCAATGCTTTTTTCTGCTGCTTTAAGGCCCGGTCTCGCTTGTACATTGGCCCAAATTTATTTCGGCCACCTCGCATACGATCTGCTCGTACTGCTGAAAATAAATAGGAACAAAAGCTTCTGAAAATGCCCAGAAACATTTAAAAATGTACAAATGCTGAGGGAGTGTAGTTATGTAGTTATGTCAGTATTTAGCACAGAACTGTTAACTCCTTTGACAGGAAAACAATGTGTTTATCTTAGTGTTTACCTTCGAGTCGCATACCCACAGTGAGACACTTCTGGAAGCGGCAGAAAGGACAGCGCTTTCTTTGTGTCTTATCGATTTTACACTCCTGGTTCTCTGCACAGGTGTAGCGCTTATTGTTCTGGACTGTCCTCTTAAAGAAGCCCTTTAAAAACAAATCTATATGTCATCTCAAATTCTGAAATGAACACTATATCAGCAAGACACAGATACACACTTTAAATCCTGCTTCTTAATAACCGGATTAGGTTCAAAATCAAATGAACACATTTTTAAACCAATTTTGAGTTCCTGATGAAGCCTTTCTTTTCAAAGAGGTGTTAGTTTGTACCTTGCAGCTTTCGCATGTTAGCAAACCATAGTGATAGCCAGACACATTGTCGCCACACACTGGGCACAACTCCTCCAAATCCACACCATAGATGCAATCCATCCTGACTCTCAACACACAGCAAAAAACACTCAGAAGCACTCAAGAACTATAATCATCGTCAACTGATAATCCTAACAGACATCAAATACAATATTTTAACTTGTACATTTATCATAAACTTGTCATTTAAATGTTATCAAATATAGAAATACATATATACAAATATATATTCTTACCTATGTCAAAGATCTTAAATACCAAAAAATTAAAAAGTAAAAAAGTAAAGTATTTAATGCAAGCTATTTCCATGCATATATATTTTTATATATGGGTTTTTATAGCACAAACCATATTTGTGTAGCAATTTTAAATAAAGAATATAATTTAAATGAGACAGCATCAGTTTATACTGAATCAAAAATACAAACTAACACATACACTTATTTAGGAATTAAGATATTTAGTGTAAAGCAGATTCAGTTCTACTTGAGTTACCTGTGGGGTCTCTGGCACTCCACTTCAATGAAAAGACAGACAGAGAGGTAGAAAGTGTTATCTGTCCAAAGGCCAGTTTTTCAGGAAAAAAAAAGGCTCGCAACTGTAGGGATTGTACCACCAATGTAGTTTGAGGGCTACAAGCAATTGCGTGACATCTCTTTATATTAACCACACACACACCCATGCACATGTGTACACGATGAAAGATACAGTGACAGACATAGTGACAGACACAGTGAAATACCTATCTGCAACAGGTAGAGATAGAGGTTAGGGAGGAGCCACTCATTTGCATAATAGACATTTTGATTCCTAGTTTGATTAGTTGAAGAAGAGGGGCTTAACTATTTCCTGTGGCATGTAGGTTTTTCATAGATATGCCAACAATAATGAACAGGCTTTGCCAACCATTTATCAAGAAAATATTTCGGTCTGTTTGATGGTGTTGCTGGTGTCATTAAATAACAGATAGGTCTTATTTATACTTATTTATACTTACTGAGGTACTGTATGCTTACACTGGTCATATTTTAAAATGCATTTTAATAAAACAATTCAAAGCTACTATTATTAAAATAATGCCTCAACAAGTGAAATTCAAATAGACCTATAGACTAAGGTAGTAACTAACATATTGCTTTCTATATCAATTAAGTATTTATAGGAAGTATCAATATAGATTTATAGGAACTAAACACTTATTTTTACATTGGGCCTTAGTAAAGAATTTAAGTGTGTGTAAAGTTTTGAGTGAGCCAAACTGAACAAGAAAATTTCACCTGCTTTACAGAACACAGATTTTCTATTACATAAAAAAAAGACCTTCCCAGAAGGTAGAAGTGGAAGCTATTTTGACTCAAATATATGCTATAATAATGCCGATTTGTGATTTGACAGTGCAACCAAAATCTGAAGTGGAATTACAAAAAAATGTGAATTGTGTATATACTGGAAAGAAAGCATGGTTTGACATGAAAATAGAGAGGGGAATATATACAGATTATATTGCTAAAGGTTTGGACACCTGACCAGCACACATACATTTTTGAATTCCCCAAACTGTTGGCACAAAGTACACAAATGTCCAAGAGTTAACAGTTAAGTGGTTTAAACATATTTCAGACTGTGAACACAACAAGCTCCATGGAAGAACTCGAGTGGTCTGCATGTCCTCACCTCAACCCCAATATATGTCGATTGTGTCCCAAGTGTCCTCACCTGACATCAGGGCCTGATCTCACTAATGCTCTTATAGCTGAATGGGCAATTCCCCACAGCCAAGGTCTTACATCTAGCAGAAAAGCCTTCCTACAGTAGACACTGTGATAACAGCAAAAAGGGGACTACATCTGGAATGGCACAGTTAAAAATGAGTGGTAGGTGGTAACTTTTGGCTATATTGTGTCTCAGGTGATCATGGACACGAAGCATATAACATGGAGAAACTGCTAGTTTTATTCTTTAAAGTTTTTGTTGAATTTCCTGCACACCAATATGCCCTGCCCAATGTCGAAGAGCAGGAGTCAGAGGAAGTCATGCGGACTATACAAGGGGGGGCCTCTAATAAGGTGCTACACAGAATTAAAAGAAGATGCTGTCATTGCAACATGTCCTCCTTCTATACAGCAGCATTTGTAATGATTTCTTTGTTTATGTAATTATGTTGGTTTACGTTCTCTTACTACAAGATATTTAAACTTGTAATCAGTGTATAAAAGTGCAATACCTCATCACAAATTCTGTCATTTGAAGCCGATGGGGTCAGATGGGGTTTACATTAGATAGGTTTCTTACAGATTTATCAGGAACACAAGTAGGACATGAATGTACATCTGAAATTCTAGGATTTTAATGGATATTAATTTTCTGGTGTAAATGCTTATACGAGATTGTGCATATGGGTAATTTACATAATCTGAATTAAGCGTGTGTAAAATATCTCGCAACTTTCCCTACAACACTGCCATAACTCAAAATGCAGACTCTCAAAGTCTCTGCATGTTTGAGCTTGTATGTAGAATGCCATTCTTTTTATACAGTATATTAAATACTGCCCTTGATCATAAAGGGCAAAGATTTTCTGGAAGGCACTGCAACTATTAATGTGATTTTCTGAGCCCAACACTGGGTTTTTTTTAATGAAGCCCTGCTGAAATATTGGTAAATACAACGGTACTAAGAAATGACTTCATTACACGTCATTATAGTGGATGCATGTGGAAACAGGTCTTATTAAAGATAACCCAAAAAAAAAAGATTTGAAGGTAGTTTTTTTTTTCAGATTTATTACCATGGACTTAATTTAAGTGTACATTTACAAAATGTGAGGATTACAAGATATATAATAGAATATTCATGGGCATGTTAATGGTTCTCAGTATTCCAAGATGATCACAACACAGTCTCTTTGATCCCCAAAGCCACAAAGGATGACATTAGAAATGCTGCCAAAGCTGAGTTCTTTTCCCCAGGAACCAGGCGACGGTGGTGATGGTGGCCGGGTGTTCATCAAGAGACGAAGTTAGGTGGCACTCTGCTCACTCTTCCTTCTCATAGTTGTGTTTAATATGTTTCCACAGTTTCTAGAACAAGAATAAAATAGACATCATTACCTACAGTCTACAGTAGACGTACAATGCACTAGACAGGGTCTGTACTTTCTAATATTGTTTAGATTTAAATCTGTTAATTAATTAGTAGTAAATTAGGCCTTTGTGTTTGTTAATAGTAACTACAGTAATCCAATGTGGCTAAATGAAACCATAAGGTGGTGTGTGGATGTTTATTGCTTGTTAATGCAGCTGAATTTTCCTAGTGGCTGTTCATGATTGAAAACTAAAACTGGAGGTATGAGACAGAAGACGACACTCATCTGGGAGCTTCTGCAAACTTTAGGCTTAGATTTAATTCCAACTAAACAGTAATACTACAGACTGGTAGCAGTAGTCTATATTTACCACAGCTACCTTGATCCTAGTTTCCTAGTTGCATATTTCTCAACAAAACATGATTTCATTGCTTATAATAAACTTAATTCAAACATTTCTTAATTACTGGATTCAATGCTAAAGAGTGAGTGAGATCGATTCACTTAATATTAACATTAAACCAGGTACATTGTAAAATCTCATGAGGATTTTGGCACCGACTGGAAATATAACAGTACAGTGTGGTAACAAATAGTACAGCAGGAATGTGTCACTTGTCATTGGTTTGACTCTGCGTGACTGAAGTGAACAGAACTACAAACAACTGCATCTCAAATCAAACAATAACCATAGTGAAATGTTTTTTCTCCAATTCTGTACAAAAATACATGCTTTTGGCCACATTTCATAATGTATTTTTTTCCTTCAGTGGTTGAGAAATCTTTAAAAGTTAACTGAAAAATAATTTACATCAGTTATGTTTTGCTATATATTTTCTGTGATCTTTAAAATTATTACATTGTAGATGATGCCAATATACTCTTTCGGAATTTTATAAGTGTTCTGCATTCCCTGTATCAGATTGTAAGATAAAGCATATCTAGCTATAGACTTAAAGCCTATCAAATTAAAGCAAATGGCTTTTGCTCAGTTTTCATCAAAGTGAACTTGAGGTAATAAGGCTATTTTTCTGTCCTGAAAAATATTTTTTCTTTGTTTAACGTGTTTAAATCCTTGCCATACAGTATTTTTAGCTGTCCTGTACGTTATACTGTCATCTTTTGCTGGCTTATAGAGGAGCTTTCACAGCAGTCACACGCTGAGATTTTCTGACAGTGTCTTTGGTCATAGCGGCATTAAATATGAACATTAAGCATTATTAGACCTTAATCCATGACCAAGGATTTCCTCACAATTCTGTGCTTTTTTCCCCTCTAACAGTAACATTAGGCCATAAATCCTACAATTTATTGCATAATGAATTTGTCTCACAGCTTCAGTCTGCAGCTGATGTACACTATCTTCAGATGTACAGGAAGCTGCAGCGAAAATGCAGTCCTAGATCATTCATTCTCAATGAGTGAAGATGGTGTCCGGGGACACGAGTGACCGCTAACATCGGCGACTATATGTGTCCAGCTACACAACAAAGTTTTTGCAAATACAGTGTGTACGTGATCATGTGCTTCTCCTTTAACTTTACCTCCAGAGTATTTCATTTTAGTGGCAAGGAAAATGATGTGGGTTTCTGGTTGTGCCGCCACACTGATATGTAGCACAACGGGAATTAGAAGAAGAGCATAGTTTCATCTCACTATATACTGCGCCAGCTATATATTGATGAAATAAAGATAAAAGCTTCTTGACATGATAAATGTTATTACCATGGCAACCAATAGTAGAAGTGGTGATTTGATGTAGTCTTAGACAGACTTACAGCGATAAAGTCACCTTTACTGTGAGCCGGAACAGTTTTTTAGCATATTATGCCAGATAAAAGCTTAATTTTCTGTACTGTACATGTCGTGTGGTGTGTGTGTGTGTGTGTGTGTATGCAGTGATCTGGATATTAGATCATGTAAAATGAATTAAAAGTGTAACTCAAATAAAATGTCCATCCAAACCAGCTACATCAAGTACATCGAGCTTCGACTGAAAAACACCATCATATGACTAAGTATTTGTTATATATTGTTTATATTCACTATAAAGAGCCTAAATACAAATCTGACACCTAAAGGGTGTAATTAATTATTCATGGTTTCAGAATAAAGCCAATGAACTTACTAACGTTAATTTAAGTCATAAATATGGCATGTTTTATTAGGCTAATCTGCATAAAGTGATGAGAGATTTAGAATCATTTGGGACTGAACCATGACTTGTCCTCTGAACAGTAAACTAAGGTCAGACTTCCGCTAGCGTTAGCTTTAGCTACATGGGTCACTGTCAGATGAATTAAACCACGCACACGACGACACTTACCCCCCGGTTTAAACTGTCGAATAACGCATCTCCGCCCTGGTCGAACACTCGCTCGAATAAAACAGCTCCCACCATGATGGTGATGGCGAAAGTCGATGTTCTTCTAAACAGCAGGTTATAGACGTTCCTTACAAGCGCCATGATAGTCGGTGTGTTCGAGAAGGAGGAAGAGGCGGGAACTTCAACGAGTCTCCTCCAATCAGAAAAGAGCAGACAGGCAAATTCTCTCTCTCTCTCTCTCTCTCTCTCTCTCTCTCTCTCTCTCTCTCTCTCTCTCTCTCTCTCTCTCTCTCTCTCTCAGTTTCAAAGTAAAGTTTGGCCAAAGCATCAAAGAAAGGAAAGGAGAATTTAAAAAATAAAGGTGCCAGTGTAGGCAAAAGTAGTTGCACTGATTGCACTGGTTCACCTTTTATACAATATTATACTGCACTACTACACAGTTATTATTCATCTTACTTAAAATTCTTAGATTCCTAAAATTCTTTGTTTATTAAATGCACCAATGCAAATTTCTTGTACATTTAAAACCAATAGTACTTGGCACAAAAAGCTGTTTTTGTGCAAATAAATTCTGATTCTGAATAGGAGAAAACGGCAATTATTTACAAAATGTACAAAATAAAAGAAGATACTGTAACTGAAATACAATACTCTCTCTCTCTCTTCCCCCCACCCCCACACCACCCCCACACATACACTTTAAATTACATCTTTTTGATATTTATGTGACATGATATAAGCATGTTGTCTAAGCACAGAATATTCCAACAAATATATTATTATTATTATTATTATTATTATTATTATTATTAAAAGAGATTGCAGGGTTGATTGTGTGTTGTGTTGTTTGTGTGTGTTTTGTGATTGTGTGTGTTGTTTGTGTGTGTTGTGTTTGTGTTGGTGTTGTTTGTGTGTGTTGTGTTGTTGTACTGCTTCTTTTGTCATTCACATTTACGAATCACAAAGTCCTATATGAGTCTTTTTCTACAACTTAACAATATTCAGTTAATCGAACCTACACAACAAGTTACATGTCATTCTTAGTAAACGTATTAAATCTTATTGCTTCCATTCCATTTGTAACAAGTTTGTTTTTCTCTTCCATCCCTCCGCCTCCGTCTAGATAAAGAGGATGGTACGATCCATCCGTAACCCGGTAGAAGTTCCTGTCTGACCTCTTCTACTTCCTTTCTTGTGGCAGCCGTCGAGTAAAATGGTGAGGGTTTGAGGATGACTTTTCAATCTAATGCAATCTTGTCGATTTAAAGCCCTAAATGTTTCATCAGATGGGTTTAATATACTGATCAGTCCTGCCTTAAAGCACGGGATGGGGTATTTTTTTGGTCTTAGTCTGAAATTGTCCTAGTTTGACATTTTTCCCGTTTGTTTCAGCTTCGCCTCAGCGTTCAGTGCGTCGCCCGCCGTCTGTGTCTCCGTCTGTTAATCAATAAAGGAAAAATAGTCACTTTTACAAATTATGCCGCTATCCTGTAACTAGTAAAATATCAGTTTTATTGGAGTTTGTCCTGAAGTTTGGAGTCTATCGGTCATAACACGGTAGCGTTAGCTTGTAGCATGCTAGTTAGCTTTTAGCATGCTAGTTAGCTAGCAAACTTGATTGAGTTTATTTCCTAATGATGTCCTTCAGAATGTTAACCTACATGAGCACAATACGTGTTTTAGTTGTTAGGCTTTTATACACGTTAGTTTGATTGTCATTGGGTTTATTGTTGTTATTTTTCCTCTTGTTTCCTAATATTTCATTGCGCGAGCTGTTAAACAAGTTAAATGCTGCACGTGCCTTTTGTTTTTAAGATGTTTAAGGTGTTAATGTTAAATAAATCCCTACACTTGAATTGGCTCTGATGTGATTCCTGGATTTAAGTTCAGGATGAAGTTCATAGACACTTAAGCAGAAAAAAATCACCAGCCTGTGATGCTTTCTTTTTGACTTTAATGTGTGTGTTTTAGGCAAAGATCAAGGCCAGAGATCTGCGTGGTAAGAAGAAGGAGGAGCTCCTCAAGCAGCTGGATGACCTGAAAGTGGAACTTTCCCAGCTTAGAGTTGCTAAGGTCACTGGTGGTGCTGCCTCCAAGCTTTCAAAGATGTAAGCAGTGTGTGATTTAGTGTGAGACTGATGCTAGAAGTCTTCACCAGATGCTGTAACTGCTCTAATGTAACTTAACCCTGAAAACTGTCTCCCTGTAAATGGTTTGAGCTTTTGAAAAATACAGACGTGTTGTAGTAAATGCAGATCTAACTGGTCGTCCTGTTTCTAACTTGTTTAAAAATAACTTGCCAATACTAATCCCACCAAAGGGGTGTGTAATTTGGTATTTGTGTGCTGACTTTAATTCAGTGACCACTTTATAATTATACATGTTTGTGTCTCCTTAGTCGTGTTGTGCGCAAGTCCATTGCCAGAGTTCTTACTGTCATCAACCAGACACAAAAAGAGAATCTGAGGAAGTTTTACAAGGTGAGTCTAACACCGTTTACGATTGATTAGTATCACCTTGTTTCTTATATGATGCACATAAATGTATCTACTGATGTCACACATTTAGCTGTAGACAAGACTTCTGCTGCAGGCAAGCTGGCCTTTCTTTTATTGCTTATAAATTCTCGTTTATTAGCATTATCGTGATTTTGACTTTATAAGAAAGGTCAACAACCCATTCTGCACTTCACTGCCAGGTGCTGACATTCTACCAACACATTCATGCTACCAAGCCTTAAAAGCGCTCATGTTTTTATTTGCCTATGTAAAAAGTGTGTTCCTCAAGCCGACTGTACGATTGTGAGAGAGACCACATACTCTGTACTACGTTTAATTATTAAAAACAGGCACGTGCAACCTAGCTAGCAGGTGAAGAACTCAAACAACAAAATCACCAGCTAGCTAACTTTAAATTTGCAAGAACTATAGACTAATACAATAACAGGCTTAAATAAACCCAAAACATAAGGCCACTTACAGTTCTCACGGACACGTTTTATCAACTGGCTAGTTATCCTCCAGAAAGTGACGGACCACGTCTTTCTCGCATTTCGGCCGTGTGGCGCGCGTGCCCGCTCGCGGTGTGAAGCGCGTCCGTGCTATTCTCCGAGATGCACTTGACGGCCTTTTGTGCAGTGGATTTTTTTTCTTTTTTGCCTAGTTAAGGCAGTAGGGTCTCCCAGCTTAGGAGGGCCGCCCGAACTGCAAAGTGCTGCGGGAAACCCTGCAATGGGTTAATATTAATGCACCAAACAAGAACTTGTATGGCAGACATGGCACTTAATCTTTGATTAATAATGAACAGATTTGAAAAATCATGTTTTACAAAGGAGAACGTTTAATCAAGTCATAGTGTTATACAAAGTTTGTCAGCACAGGAGAAAGATTTGTTTTCCTTCTCTGGGTTTTCAGAACTCTGGTTAGCTGAGTTTGAGTGCTAGAGGGCAAACTGATGGAGTAAGAATAGTGCGGGAATGAAGTAACTTGTCTTTCTCTCCAATGTTTCACATGGTCATGTATCTGTAAACCATGTTTATACATGGAAACAATGCTGCATGTGTTAATTTAAACTTTGTAATCATTTGATAAATTGCCATGTCATGAGCAGAATTCCATACTCTGATGCTGTTATTAGAAATGAATGCACTTCAGGAAGTTGTTGCTTTATTCTTTAAAACACAAACATTCAGATTCTGAAATTCAACAGTGCAGTTGTACGAGGTCCACATAAATGTTTAGATTAAATTATTGCTAATACGTTTCTTATTATAACATTCAAAATGCTGCTGGTGTGGGTTAGCAAGATGATCACCCAGCGCTGCTCCTGCATCAGTGGAGTTAGTGTGAATACTCTCTTGCTACAGTAATCATGGCTGCTCACTGCAGAGTCTCAGACACACATCTGCTGTGGGCGGCTTACAGTTTCAGATCATGTTGGCTTCCTCCATACCGTTTCAAAAATGATATGTTAATGGTAGCATGAAGAAATGTAAGCATTTGCTCAGTCCTTGGATAATTAAGTGTTTACATCTCAATAATTCAATAACCAAACATATGAACCAAGACCTATCACTGATTTTTGGGTGAGATCTGGCCTTTCCTCTCAGTGCTATCGGAAGATGCTGAAAAACATCCTTTAGAGCTAGTTCAGTCTGTATTTGTCTAAATGTCTTTTTAAAAATGGTTGCAACAAACTTGTGACTCAGCAATTTACTGGCAGTTAAAGCCTTTTCTGAGTGAGTTTGCAGAAACTGCACCAAGGCATCAAATCCATAGGAAAACTGTGACTTCCTAGGTTTGGTGTGGTATCTTTTGAGTTTTTTCTTTCACTGCCTACTGCCATAATCAGTAATCTCTCACACATTTTTTAATCCTTTATTGTTCTTTAGGGGAAGAAATACAAGCCTCTGGACCTGAGGCCCAAAAAGACTCGCGCTATCCGCCGGCAGCTCACTAAGCACGAGCAGGGCCTCATGACCAAGAAGATGCAGAGGAAGTCACGACTCTACTCTATGCGTAAATTTGCTGTCAAGGCTTAAGGCTGTTTTTCTGCTTGAATAAAATGCCCCACTCGTGGACAAAGACCTGCATTTGTGGTGTTGGTTTTTGGAACATCGGTGTCATGGGCTTTTTTGCACATGACTATTACAAGAACTTGCTCAGAATAACATTTTTACTTTAGTGTAGTTTCACTTTAAACCAAACTTTTACAGCTAGATTATTTTACAACTGATATTTTAAGCTTGCTACTATAGTCAAATATTGGAGCCTGTCTGGCTGTTTACTGATGTGTGGGTATCTGTTTAACTCAATAAATAGGTGAACTAAAGGAAACAATTATTCAATAGTTTGTCTAAAAGGTTACACAGTAATGAGTGAGTTTACTGTGTGGGGAAAACATTTGGTGTATGGATCCAAGCTGAGTAAGTGCAAAACCAATTCTATATACAACTTCAAAGTGTATTTTAACATTTATATTAGAGAATTGGATATAGCTGGATTTAGCAAAACCACTTCTTTTCTTCCTGAATGTTTGTTATAACTTGCTAAATTGAAACTGCGTGCCGTTTTGTTTTCAGTTCAGTTACCTGCTCATGGAAGCTGAAATAAATCATAGTTTACAGTTTCTAAAAAATATCTATTTGAAATCAACTCAAATCAAGATAAGTCACTCTAGTCCAACATTTGCAGACTTTCTCAGACTTTTGTATAAAACATGTCTTTTACATGAATCCATGCAACCAGTCCTGAGTTTCAGCTGTTTGAGTAAAACAAACTCTCTTCTGCTAGGATTGATTGTTGATGGCACTGTTTCCAATTCTAAAAGTTTAAGGCTCTGTTGATTATTTTAACAACAAATTTGTGAACAAACGGGTAACTCCTAAAACCTTATGATACTAGTTTGGGGTTAAGATCACCACGTTCAAATAATTCTTATGTGGGACATATGGTTCATGATCTATAAACTCCTGTGCTATAACATCACGGCCAAATGTGTATACACAACACAGCCATAATTACTGCAGTGTGAAATTGACTAAGACATGTCTAGGGTTTTAACTGGAGTTAGAGCTTTACATGTAGATCAAAGAAAATGGGCGTGTGTGTGGAAAATCTAAAATGTAGTAGACATTAAAAACAACTTTTAAATGACCTTTTAACTTGGTCTGATTTATGGTATTATGTACAATGGATATAAAAAGTCTACACCTGTTAAAATGGCAGGTTTTTGTGGTTTTATTAAACCAAAATTAAATCATATCAGAACATTTTCCACGCAATGTGAAATTACAATATATGAGTGATAATTTAAAATGACAAGACTATTCCTGTAAATATGTACAGAGTTGCTATTTATTATAATTTACAGTGAAATATTGATGTTACAATAACGTGAATGAGCAGGGTTAAACTTTTACTGTAGCTAGCCTTTAGAAACAAACAGACATTTTGGATTCACTAAATATTATCAATCTTGAATTATTCAATCCTTGTTATAATATCCACTCATAGTATATCATTTGTAGTGTACGCTGTGTTTGGGTATATGGGGGTTTGTTTCTTGACCTCAACCCTGTGTGTGCAGAGCTAACATGTTCTACCTGTCTTTCAAGGGTTTGCTCCGCTTTCTTTTCCTTCCCGTCCTCTTTTCCATCCTCGTCGTGGTCCGGTTGGTCTATGCCACGGGTGAGCAGGACACCACAAGGGCTGAACACACACCCATATGCGGATTCTATGTGCCCCTACAACACGTGCAACACATATATTGTTGTGCGTAAAACATAAAAACTACGTCTTTTAAGTCCTTTTTATGAATTGTGTTGTAAACATTAAATATTGTTAAGCATTTTCAGTTCAATCTCATACACACCCAAAATTGGCTTTCTATGCACATGACAGACCCAAACAGTGAATACCTACCTGTAAACAGTTTACACACCTGCTGTCTGCCATGTCCCAGACTTTAATCTGTGAGAGTGAGAAACATTTAACATTGTGTGTGTGAGAGAGAGAGACCCATTTAGAGTACTTTTTTATAGAAAGCCACACACTTCACGTACACACGGTCAGCCCAAATAGACACTCACGCCTCTGCAGTAACCACACACTGTTCCATCCCATGAACCGGATGCCTGGAACACACAAACAACCACTTAAGTATGTACACAAACTTCACTGTCATCTCAGGGACCCAGAATTATTACAGCAAATTCAAAATTTACAAGTTAATATAAGTTGATAAAATGATGGGATGATGAAGGAAATAGATGTTTGGAATAAACGATAATGTAGTGTGTGTGTTCTGTCTCTCCATGACATTGTGTCTCTGTACATGAAAAGCACAATTTATTCCACAGGAACAAAGTGAACCTGTGGTTCTAGTTCAATTTTGAATAGATACAATGACAAGGAGTAAAAGCAGTTGCTGTAAATTAACTAGATCCTGTGATTTTTTGTCTATAATGTGTTTTTTAGTACACAAAAGGGCCAGTCATCAACAGACTGCGCTGCCTTATATACTATTAGTGCTGTCCAGGATGGTCCAGGAGTTTTTTTGTTTGTTTGTTTGTTTTTTTTACAGTGGATAAGGCATATTTGTGTGTTTTACCTGCATATTGATATTAACCAGAATAGTATCATATAATCACGTCTTAGAATTTTTAGAAACCAACCAACAATCCCCTGATGTCCTGTTAAGGTCATGACCTCCTCATCTACACTGACATACCACAATTTTACAGCGTGATCCCATGAGCTTGTGGCCCGGGATCACAACGCACACAGTCTTCAATATTATACATGTATGACCCATGCCAAATACATAACATATGCATGATTTATACGAATGACTGTATATACAGTATGAGTCGATATTATAACAGGGATTCAAAAGAGGAGCCAAAAAGTATCCGAGGCACCAATACATTAGCGCTATTCCAATACCAATACTATTCGCTGCCAGTAATAATGATGAAAGTTGCTTAAACCAAAGCCCTCCAAATTCTTCATCATTCAATGTCTTACTTTGAGCTGTCAAGTAATGCCAAAAATTTCATTTACATTTTAAGTCCTTTGGTTTCTTAGAGACAACCACATCCAGGTATTTTATCTTGTCTGAAGTCATTTTAAATGGCAAACTCTGCATGAAAGCTGGCTCTATATTATCACATTATTTTTTTGCCAACAGAGTAACCTGAAAAATGACTGAACGATTAATCAGCAAAATCCAGCAAAAAAGTAACAGATCACTCATGATCTTAGAGATATAAAAGTCCGTCATCAGCGTAGATATAAACTATGTGGTATACCTGCCCTATGGTTAGGGGAGGGATCAGTGGATAAGGCTGCAAACAGCTGAATAGTGAACAACAGTGTTAAAATGTGTTAAAAATGTGTTTTATATATATAGACACATATAGTGTAGATACAGAAATAGAATAAAACGTGTTTGTGAACAAGAAATCGGGGGCATGATGTCTTAGTGTGTTTGCCTCACATTTATGGACAGTTTGCATTTTCTCTTCTGTCCTAAAAAGTGTTGAATGAATCTTGGCACAGTGGGCTCCTTCTCTTCTCAATAGAAAACTAGTGCCTTGTTGAGCAATGACTGTTCTGCTGTTGATATTACTCGCCAGCTTCTAGCACTGTTTTTAAACGTGTAAATAGATAAATGATATAATTCTGTAAATAAATATTTCTATAATAAATCAGTTATAAACTGTTATTATCTATTCTTATCAAACTCTAGTCTACTCTGATGGAAATTATGATAATGCTTCATGGTGTTATCTGGTGACTTCTATTAACTTTTGATCATGCATTTACTACTGTCCTCTAAAAGAGTTGGAATGTATACAAGAATACTCGGTATGCTCGATACGATTGGTCAAGTCTGCAACTCTAAAATATGTTACTTGAATTTACAGTCGTAATGGCAAGGTGTTTATTAGCCATAATAATAGCCAAAGTTTATTGTTTACAACTTATTTTTTGTTCTTGTTGTCTATTGGAGGTTTGTATTTACAAACCTGTTAATATGTAAACACACTTGATTGGTGACATTGGTGAAATATACTCACTAACTGTTAAAACTGGTAAAGCTACCTCACGATGTCTGAAACAAAGAAAGGACAATCATCTGATCCTCCTAACCTGTTACCATGGATTTTGGCCACAAGTTTCCCATTAGATGCTCTCCACAGGTAAAGACGAATGTCATCTGAGCATATGAGCATGAGATCAGGTTATCAGTCAGGTTAGAATGCGCAACAATTCACCTTTATTATAATAATAATAATAATAATAATAATAATAATAATGTTCTGATTATTTCTTATAATCTAAATAAAATTCATTTACCTCAATTTTAGCCTCAATGTTTTTTGTCCTTAAATATTGCATCTGAAAAATCTATTGTAAGTTTTTTCAATTACATATTATATATGTACGATGTAGAGTTTTATGTGGAACTGAATTTTCAATCAAGAGGTCATTTGCAACAAAGGCAAGGAAAATATTCCCTGTGACAATACCCACTCCTCTGGCTGACATCACGATTATAAATCATTATTCTTCTACAGCTATAAAGTCTCTGTTAAAAGGGTGTTCGTTATACTGTAAGCTGTAGAAATAATAGTAATAATAATAATAATAATAATAATAATAATAATAATAATAATAATAATAATCCAAACACATTTCTAACAACTAAATAAGCACACTAATGTAACATATTATAGGCTATACTGTATGATGGAATCAAATTATCATATGACCTTCACCCGCCTCTCCTTTGTGGCCTGAAAAGTATATTACGTGTGCAACAATGGGATGCTTGAATTATTTAAATATTTAAAAAATAATAGTGTTCTTATTGCATCATTTAGATAATATAAGGACCCTAAGCTGTAGATGGAGGTGTTTGCTGGTTCATCGTATCCACAGTGATGGTCTGGTGAACAGGGTGGATCATGTCGATTATTAGCAAGCCAAGTCAGACCCACAGGATCTTGTTAAGAATGAATTTTGAGTAAATCCCTTACCAAATAACTCTGTTATTGAGTGAGTCATGTTGTGATTCACTAGCATATGATTCGCAAGCACAAGCAAACTGAAGCTTTTGTTTTTCCACAGAAATCGTACATGAACTTGCTACTCTCACTACCACCAGCAATAGTACATGTCAAATAATAATAAAATATAGCTAAAATCCCCTTCAATTTAACATGTCAAATATTTATTAACAGAATATATTTGTGTTCATAAACCTGCTTCAAGCAGTTCAGCAGTAGCACAGTTTGATTCATTGGAGCGCTAGTGTTGGAATGAATCCTATCAGGAAAATCGACTCATGACATACATTAGTGCATACTGTATATGTTAACTGATAAGATGGTTCATGATAAAATAAGGCAGAGCATGTGCTTTCATAATTAGAGCTGCATATAATGTAACTCTCTGACAAAATCTATTTTTTAATACTACTCTAAATTTTTTGATCTTTTTGAAAATTATGATCTAAATTTAAAGTGTGGAAAATGTGTGGAAATTGTCTGTGTTTGAGTGTGTATCAAGTCAATCTGAAGGCAAATTAAGCTCCATTCTGATCTCGGGTTACTGTTCTTCATCCACCTTAAAACCTGCCAGGTGGATTTAATATTATTTTTTGGTGTGTGTGTGTGTGTGTGTGTGTGTGTGTGTGGGTGGGTGGTGGCTTGCACTGGCATGACATTCCATTTATCATGTATTCCTGCCGGGTTTCAGGGTTAGAGTCCAGATCCACTGCCACCAGGGGAGTGTCTCATTTGCCTCTCTAGTTCAGAAGTCAGGGCACTGATCAGGGAGTTGCATTTTAAAAGGTGTCTTAATTGCTAAACTTTTACAGGGCACTTAAATGTTTGCTGTCCATCAATGCTCACTATGTTCCTTTACTGGAAATTATTATGTTATTATGTCTCTCAGCCAACATCATTTAAATACATAAGTAGCTTGGTATCATTGTTGTAGCTCTCAAATAATTATATACTTTAGCTTAGATGTTTAGCTTTATTTGAATTTCTCTATATGGTTTGTTTCAGTGTAACAACTTTTAAGTGTTTTTTTTAATTTGTATTTCAATACAAATCTGCTAGCTCTCTTATGAACCTGCTTGGATTACTATGACGTATCAAACTAAAATAGTTGATATTTTGGGTTTTGTTGGTAGTCGTGTCACCGGAAATTGAGTCAACATGGTCTCAATGTGTAATGAGACCATGATGACTCAATTTCCAGTGTCAATGTGTAATGAGCCAGGGTCTTTGCACTGCCCTGAACTCGTGTACACCATAATACAGTTCCACTACCTAGGAAGCAGATTGAGACACATCCTAGTGGTTATTGGTAAAGAATGAATGTCTCTGAGATTTAACAACTAGCTGTTCTCATGAAATGTGTCTCTGCAGATGTTAACAGCAAGCAAGAAGTGATGTTTTTAATGTCAGTTACTGAATGTTCTCTTCAGCAGTCTGACCTCTGCATCATAGCAGATCTCTTAGCAGGACACAAGATGCACAGCAGCTTTGCAAATACACTCAGTGGATGTTTTTTGCAGTGTGTGTTTATGTAGTTGTATGGTTGAAGGCTGCTTACCAGAAATAAAAACCACAGGGTTACTAATGCGTCACACAGATGTTCATGAACAAACATTATCTCACCATCTCGTTGCTTGTCTGTGTCTGATATGAATCTGAATATATTTGCACCTCTTTCCTTATCTTCTATTGTTCTATTCTTTCTTATAGTCACTTCTTAACTTCATTTGAAAAGAGGTTCTAGCTTGAAAATAAATATTACATAAACCGATCATCATTTTTAGCTGCTAGTATAACAAAAAATATTCTGTATCTTTTGTATAAAGCTGGTGCGCTGTCAAAATCTAAGTCATTTATTTCCTCTTACTATTACTTATTCACTCAGACAGTCTGGGTCTAGTGTCTTTGCCAGTTCTGCTATTACTCTGAGGTAAAGTAGCTAAATAAACAAATTAATTCAGTGTAGAAAGAATATAAAGGATGTGTCATCAGTTTCAAATGAAACATGACATATCAAAATTGTCACCCCATAATGCTGAGAAAAATTTACAACTAACATTACTAATTATTATTTTTATTAATGATGGCTATGGTACTGACAGATATGCTAAGGAGAAAAAAGACAGTATGGGAAAGGGGACTGGAAGGGACTGGGTTATGTAATGTAGTGCTGAGGAATTTTTCTCCCAGTAGATGTTGAGAGAGAGAGAGAGAGAGAGAGAGAGAGAGAGAGAGAGAGAGAGAGAGAGAGAGAGAGAGAGAGAGAGAGAGAGAGAGAAATAACACACTTTGGGGGGTTTTGTGGTCTGAAATCACAGCATGAAGAAAGGGTCCGGCCTTTTTTTCTTCTCCTATTTGTGTGGATTAATTCGTTTGAAGCTGACTAGACTGTTTAGTCTGCCGTTATTCTTTGTGAAAGATTGACCTGAGCAGCAGTTATGGCAAATACATCCTCCATCTTCTTGATGACTTTTCTTGTTGTAGTAATGGCACAAGGTAAAAACCCGTTTTATTTAACCATTTTATGATTTATTTGAATTATTTCTTCTTGTTCTTATTATTTTAGACTGTGTAGATTAAATCCATGAGAATAATTATCATAGTCAGTTACCTCATATTACACTAGCTGAGAAATGCTAAACTTTTAAGGTTGTAAAATAGATGTTTACATTTTACTAAATTAATTTCATTTAGTTGTATTGCGCTAGAACAACAACAAAATTGTTTAATCTGTTTGATACTAGACTTCACATTGAGGTTTTTAAATGTTCTCAGGATGAGTATTAAAAAAATTCTGGATATTCATTAAAGGCCTCAGCATAGTTAATGTCATAATGACATTATGACAGCGAGTGTTCTGTGAAGATGTGAGATCATTAAATAAAGCAAGGGTTACGAATGGGGAGTTTGGCTAGCTACTGAAACGCATGAGATTGTTTAGAATTAGCACTTGGGAAATGTCTTGCTTATAACAACAAATCAGTATCCAAGCTGTCACGTGCATAACATTTGTGTTATATTGTTACGTTATATTGTTTACGGAAACCAGGCGATCATCTTCATCACCTGAAGTATGCTGAGGGCTAGTAGCATAACTCCATTTAGATAAATATCAACAAAATAATGTTTTTTCTATCAGACCACTAAAACTCTAACTATTCTTTTTTTTTGTTTAGGACAGAAACAGCAGAAAGATGACCATAACAATACAGGCGGCATAAGGCCAAGAACTTTCCAGGGTTATGCCATCCCCATTCAGCTTCCTCTTCTACCAAATTCAACAGAAATGCAAACACGCTCCATTGGAGTTGCTGTTCAAGACCTTGCATTGTTGACCAACAGCAGTGCCTTGTATCTCAGGAGCTCACTGAGCACACGAGCCATCCCGTCAATCTATGTGGTTTCGATTGTCATCGGCGTCCCTGCCAACATTGCCATTTTGGTCTCAATTGGCACCAAAGTACGTATGGTATCTGCAGCCATCTTGTGCTGCAGCCTGGCAGCTTCAGACCTTCTTCTTTTGCTTAGCCTGCTGCTCAAAGCGCATTACCACTTTTCAGGCAACAACTGGACATTTGGCGAGGCTGCATGCCGTCTCACCACTGCCTGTTTTTATGGCAACTTATATTGCTCCGCACACACGCTAGCATGCATGAGTATCAAGCGCTACCTAGCTGTGGTGCACCCCTTCTTTTACAAACGCCTTCCCAAGCGCTCCAGCACGGCCTGGTCCTGTCTAGGTGTGTGGATTGTGTTTTCATTGGCAATGTTGCCCAGTCTTCTAGTCCATCAGAGCTACCATATCCCTCAGCTGGGAATCACCACGTGCCATGATGTCCTTCCTTTAGATGCTAGTACTCACAATTTCTTGGTGTACTATAACATAGGGTTAACATTATTTGGCTTCCTTCTTCCCTTGCTTGTGACTGCAGCATGTTTTGGCTCAATTGTATGGCATTTGAACCGTTCACACCATGACTGGAGCCTCTACATCAAGGCCAGCACACTGGTATTTCTCATCTTTGTCATGTGTTTCAGCCCAAGCAGCTGCATACACTTCCTACACTATCTACACATATACACGAGCGGAGATGACAACTTCTACACCTACTTTAATGTGGTCGTCTGCCTCTGCTGCCTCCACTGCTGTATGGACCCATTTCTGTTCATGCTTGTGTCTAGGACAACAGGCTCCAGGCTTTACTTTATGTCTCACAAAGGAAAGATGCTCAGCATTTCCACTTAAATTTGGACATTTGTCAATATTAATACCACTGTAAAAAATCTACAAATGCACACTGAATTTTGGAGGAAAGTGCAAAGAATCTTTTTTCAAAATAGGGGCCGATTTCTGGAACAGAAAAAATGAAACCAGTTAGATTCATTCCATGTCAATACCACAACAGTATCCTTGACGTTTTTTGGATAATTATTTCTTTATTACTCTTTCAAATATCACACTCGGCGTGAGAAAATGTCTGCTAATCCTAGATAAAACAGATGTGATGTGTATTTGCCACTAAACAAATTTGTATATAGGAGAAGAATCAGTTTGAGTTTAGGATTGTTGTTTTTTTTTTCTTATCACTGCACAGCAATAGCAAAGTGGAATTAGCATTCAGATCTGGTGTGCAAAGGCTCAGCTATTTGGTTTCAAACTGTTATCCATTATACATGAACAAAACATTGAGTGCCATTCGAATAGCTAGGACTATAAAGGGAACATTGTACTACTGTGATGTATGTGTGTGTGTGTGTGTGTGTGTGTGTGTGTGTGTGTGTGTGTGTGTGTGTGTGTGAACTTGGGAAGTGTGGGCGAGAAAGTTTTAAAATGTTCACGATCGTCAAGAAGGGGAAACCTGAATGTAAATAACATTTGTTGTAGACAAACTACACATTTGAATTATTTGTGTTGTTATATAACCATTCCTTTGCCACATAAAATAAATGCATATCAATCTTAGCAAGTTAAAGACTGTGTATATTTATTGATATTATTAATGTTTCATGTGATCCCAACATGCCTGTGCATCTCTAATATTTCCTTTTGGTTTAATTAGTAATGAAAAGAACGTCTCTCATTCTCTCTCCTTCTGTCTCTGTGTCTCTGGATATTTTTAGTCACCGATAACCCAAAGTATATTTTGACTTTAATGACCTTTAATCTTGTGTTCTTTTTTGTCCTCTGTTCTTCCTGTGGGTTTATGTTTTTCTTCTTCTTCTTCTTCTTCTTCTTCTTGTTTTCCTTTCTGTTTCTCTGCAGGGTCTGAGTTCAGGGCCAGGAATCTTGTGTAAGACAAGGGTGTGTAGCTTGTGTTTATTTTACTGTAAAATGGTGATATATACAATAAAAGCATTTGAGTTTGAAATAAAAATATAAATATGAGATGATAGACCAGAATTTCAGCTTGTATTTCCTGATATATGTACACACACACACACACACACACACACACACACACACACACACACACACACACACACACACACACACACACACACACACATATATCGTTGCATTAATGAAAGAGTTGTTGTACAGTTCAAATAAATAAAGTGATATAAATAAATAATAAATAATACAAATAAATAAAATAAATAAATAATAGATAATAAATAAATAATATAAAATAGTATTATAAAATATAAACATTATTATAAAAATAAATAAATAAATAGTAAGTAAATATCCCAATAACGTGTCCGGAGATTGTATATTATTATTTTGTCATCTATAATATACGTCTAAAATAAAATGCACCGTTGGCTTTTACTTTAAAAACTACCACAGTGCATTGTGGGTAATTCCTTGTGGCGGTTCAGCTGATCCTCTTGTGCGCGTGTTTGGTTGGAGGGCCACGTGCTCTGCTTATTTTCACACGTTATAACTCAAAGTTGTTTATATTAATCCGTGATTTCAGCTTTACTTCATAAGTTACTTATGGAATGTGAAGATTTGCTCAGCATTGCAGCAGAAATGAGCTAACAGCTGTAAAACAAACCAGCCACGTGAGAGCCGGCGGATGTTGTGACGTGTTTGTGTCTGGACTGTTTATTCCACATGGATTATAAATTCCCTAATCAGCTTTTCCCATATTATTACCTGAACGGACCTCCGAGTTTAGACTCGAAGCATGATTACGGAGGCTGGGGCGCTTATGGACAGGTGCTGGAAACCAGCAGAGAACCTTTTCAGGTAAACAGATATATAACATTATTAACTATATGTGTGTGTGTGTGTGTGTGTGTGTGAGAGAGTGAGTGTGATGGAATCCTGTTCTGCTTTTTGCTTAGTTCTGTTTTGCACCAATTAACGTTCCGGGTTTGTTCTGCGGCTTCACAAAAAATGTGGTGGTGTTGTTGTTGTTGTTGCTATTATTATTAGCATAGACACAATAGACACCTATTGTTATCGTTAGTTTTCTTCTTCTTCTTCTTCTTCTTCTTCTTCTTCTTATTATTATTATTCCGTCCGTCATTGAAGTCAATGGCAGCCCATAGAACCGTACGTAGGAAAGTTATGAAATTTGGCACACATGTAGAGGCCAGTCTTAGAAGTTACTGTAGCAACTTTGGTGTGTCTAGCTCAAACCCTCTAGCGCCACCAACAGTCCAAAAACCCAATTTTGTGCTGAATCGTAAGGCCTAGAGGCAAAATTCTTGCAACATCAGAATCAGAATCACAAAGGTCTTTATGAGGGACACACACACTTACTCACACTCGCACACTCACATACTCACACACACACTCTCACACACACAGATACACAGACTCACACACACAGACACTCACACAGACACACACACTCACAAAGACGAGGAACACATACACTTACACACACATTTACACACACACTCCCACACTCACATACTCACACACACTCACATACACACACACTCTCACACAAACATACACACACACACATTTACACACACACTTACTCACAATCGAAAACATACTCACACTCGCACACTCACATACTCTCACACACACACACTCTCTCACACACACACAGACAAATGCACACAGACACACACTCACACAGACACACACACACGCACTCACACAGACACACACACACAGACACACACAATCACACTCACACACACACCCTCTCACACACACACACACACACACAGACACACACACACAGACACTCACACTCACACAGACGAGGAACACACACACTTACACACACATTTACACACACTCGCACACTCACATACTCACTCACTCACACACACTCACACTTACACACACACTCACACCTACACACACTTACACACACACATTTTGAATTTTCAGTTCAGTTCAGTATTTTACCAATGCAATGCCATATCGCTACGAAACTTGGTATGGTTCATCAGAGACATGTTCTGAGCGCATCTGATCGGCTTGACCCCGGTATCGCTGCTTGCAGCTATATTTATTATTATTATTAATATTATTATTATTATTATCCTTCTTCTTCATATTATTATTATTATTATTATCATTATCATTCTTCTTCTTCTTCTTCTTCTTATTAATCACTATTATTATCATCATTATCATTTCTTCTTCTTCTTTTTCTTCTTCTTATTATTATTGTTGTTTTACTGCAAGAGACGCCAGTTGGTTTTTTTTTAACCATGGATTATTTTTCGACATTATTGTGAATCTGTTGTGTTTGAGGTTAGTTGTAAAGCTGTAACCTTCGTTAGAAACACCTGTATGAGGCAGTGAACAAGCCCAAGAGGAGATTTTAGTCCACCAGAGTCGGCCATGTGCACACGTTCACATGCTCACTGACATCTAGGTCTAATTTTAAAGTAGTCAACTTAGCACAACACTGGGCTTCTGAGCACAAGGCCCTTAACCCTCAATTGCTCAGTTGTATAAAATAAAATAAATTGTCACTCTGGATAATGCAGTTAGAATACATAATTAATATAATATTGTATATAATTGTTTTGTAACTGAAAAGCACTTTTTCCAGGTTTATTAGCATTTATAGTAAATATTGTTTTTCAGATTTAGTTTTGCTTCAGATTTTCTATTTCAAGTAAATAGTTGTTTAAGGTTGTAACAAGAATTAACTAAATACCATCTAATATTTAATACAAATATGGTGGAAGTTGTTAGTAATGTTTACCGCATCGTTATTAATGTCATGTGACGATCTAATAAAGATGTATAGAGCTAATAGTGTGTATGTGTCTCTACATGGCTACCAGCCTTCAGGTCAATGCTGTTAGGTTGGTGGAGAGGTGTCTGCTTGTGTAACTGCAAACATTTACTTTGTTTAACTTTCTATAGATTTTATCAAGGCTTTCAGTAATAATACTGTCATAAAATAATATAGTAATGTAATAATATAATGTTCTTCGTAGGTTTTACCTTGACTATTTTACCATTCAAAGGCACTTCAGATTTTCTGCATTACTGTGTAAATATTTACCTGTGATGGAAACATGGTTTTTAACACAGTATATGACTTTGTCTCAGAGTGATGTAGAGGGAGAGACTCCATTCCTGTTTCAGCCCCAGTGTAAGGTGGATGGAGAGTTGTGGGTCCCTACTGAGCCGATTGTAACACCACTTCTCCCTCCCTACCAAGGTACTCAATAGCGCTCACACAGCTGGAACTGCAGAACAGTTCCTGCTTCAGAATTAATTTCCGTCATAATATACACATGGATTTTTAACAGAACACATTTGAGGTCTCTCTCACACACACACACACACACGTTCAGGGCATTCAGGTGTCTTCACTAGGCTCAATGGATTTATTACTTAAAAGCTAGGTCATTTTCATAGTGACCATATGTTTATTATTTGCATGCTCTCTAGTAATATTTGGGATGTTTCCACATTGTTGTTTATTGTAGTATGTTGTAATTTTTGTATAACCAGACATAGTGTCAGAAGTCAGAATTAGTCTTCGTTAGAATTATTGGGATCATTTTTGTATAGGTTAAGAAGTAATAAACTTCTGTTTGTGATGGAAGAGACTGCTCTAATCACGCAGTATAACATCGGCTTACACTTTAATTTGTTATCTAAATTTATTCCTTTTTCCTTTGTTCAGATACCAAGTTGTTAATGGCTCGGCCTGTCAGTCCAGACGACTTCCCTGAACATGTAAGTTTACAACATGGTGCTGGTTATTATTTATTAAACATTACCTTTGTGGGTAGCCTTAGGTAATTTTTTTTTTTTTCTTTCTTGCTTCTTTTCTTGTAGTTGAAGTATTTCTATGTGCATCACTACATGGATTCGTTCTCTGTGATGGGACAGCTGCTTGGAGAACACTTCAGTTTTGCCAGAAGGCATTGTAAGGTGGGTTTATGTGATTTACATAGCTTTAACTGTTTTGTCTTGTGTGTTAACTCTTATCTTGTAAAATGTTGTGTAGGTGCCTTCATTATCTTTTTTGTTCTAGGAAGTCGACGGTTTGGGTAAGATGAAGTACTTTCTACGCAACCTGAATTATAAAAAGTAAGGTTCCCTTCTCCACCTCCCTCCTTTAAAATCAGCTTCGTTACACAACCTTTTCCTTTTCACCTCTCTTGAATTCATTTAATTATTAGAAAATTTGTTATATTATTTGTCATAAAAATAAGGGGTTATGGTGTCCCTCAAAAATTCATTGGATAGCCTCACAGTTGTCATTTTTTTGCCACTTAATGATGCAGTCTTTGGAAGATGCCAGCAAATAGGGATGTACTAAAGTAATATTAGATGATTGTAATGTGAATTGTGTATGTGTTTTTCCTGTGCAGTTGCGAGGTGCAGTGTTTACAAAATGTGAGCCGCTATCACCACCTTCTGGGTGACATTACCCCTGACATTCCCTCCTCTCTCCTGGCTGAGCTTCTACACGAGGAGTTGATCCATCAACAGGAATTGGAACACTTCCAACCTGCCACAACTGGGGGCGCTCTCGCCATCATCCCAAACCTCACATGTCAGAATGAAGCCTTTCTGATTTATCCCAGTGGAGATGCTCTAGACTCCATCAGTATCCTTTTTCTTTCAGTCTGTCTGTGAGAATAGCACTCACATAATGTGATTCAGTTCAATAACTAAAAGTCATGCAGAATTAACAGGGCTGCTCAGTAACATTGGCATTTATTCTAGAAACTTTCCAAGCTGTTGGTAAGGTGTGCCACAGTGCATTCAGAGACAAGGGCTATAGAGAGAGTACACTGGTCACCAGACTAAAGAGCATGTGTAATATATCATTGTGCTACCTCATTATTGCCTATAGTATTGCATGTGGCTATGAAAGAAGAAAAGGAAAAAATTGTGGGCTGCAGAAACAGCAGAAAAATACTGGAAACTGTTTAAAGCGTCAGCTTGAGGTGCTTAAGCATTTGGTGATTTATTTAGTTACTTGTTAACAAGGTCAGGAATGCTGCAAAACCCAAGTCGAGACTTGTAAATAAATCTAAACGAGTTACTAGCTGTACCTCAGCTCATTATAAAATGAACTAAAATCATTCCAACTGCATGTGCTCGGTGTTAAACAGCAACAAAGAGTGTGAAGCAGCCCTGATAATAATCAGCACATGTTGGCGTGTTCGTGCATCAGCAAAATTTAAAAAAATGTTCCATCAATCTGTAGCATTTTTGGCCACAACCATCGCAAAAAAACCTCTGAAATCTTTAAAGGATGGTGTATTAAACACCAGTCCTGAAGCAGATTGCTTTTGTACAAACTTTTGTAAAGTTTCATATGGTTTGATATAAATGATGCATATTCAGCATATTCAAAGGCTGTTAGTTTTCAGTACTTAATTCAGTAGTTACACAGATTTTCACCCTATGGAGCTGGAATTCAGGGACGATAAACCTGCGGGTGTGACTGTGGCCGACAAGCCTCTGGTGGTTAATCTGGATGGAACAGTTAGGCAGGTCAGCGTGGCCCAGGTGAACGATGAAGGTAAGCCTGATCACCGGCTATGTGTTGGGGTATGCGAACACACAGTTATCCGTTTTCTGCATGAGTATTTTAACACTGACATAAACTAATCAGGTGTTTATCTTGTACATGTGAAGTCAGTGAGTAAATATGGACTCCAAAAAAATGTTTAATTAATAATGTAACACATAAATACCTGTTCGAAAATCTTGTTCAAATTGTGTTAGAAATGTGCTTTGTTAATGAGATTACATGAAGTTTTCATCATTTCATCTGCTGCCGGTTGAATTGTCATGATGTTTGAATTTTTAAAAACGTTTAACTGGGGTTAGGATAATGTGGTTGTTTGAGTAAATACGCTTCCCAACTTAAAATACAAAGTTTTCTACTATAGAAACAATACCATATGCTTTTAGATTTTTCATGTTTCGTCTGTTACACTCTGCCCAACACTGCATTCTTTGTGGAGGAGGATTCTGAGACCGATTTGTATTTGTTTGAGTAATACATAAATTGTTTTTGTGCCCGAGAAAGGGGTGGATAAGATTGTTTACATTACAACCATACTATCACAGTGCAGTGGGACAGAGTGTTTACAGTTGTTGCTGGTTTAGGTACAATGATCTTCGACCTTAGTGGCACACAAAAAGCGAGAAGTTAGATAATATGAGATGCTCCACTGTTTGTGGACAAAACATGAAGGCAGATGAAGTGCCAACTTGAGCTAGAGAGTGCTAGGCAGGATGAACACTGGACATTGAAGTCTAAGGACATAAATCATACAGTATCAACATGGTATTTACTAAGGCAAAAGGACTAACTCGCACAATACTGGTACTCAGTTCCTCCAACTATTAGGGAGTACAGTACCCTCGTCTCGTTCTCATGAAGAAGACGAGTACAATACTAAAGAGTACTGTACTCAACTCCAAGCAAGGAAGAGGGTATTGTACTCATGGCTTGAAGAAAATGATCTAAAACCCTGTTTAATATAAATTCAATAATAATGGCTTTTCAAACATTCAAAGTTAGAGTACAGGCATGCTTGTAGACATATTCTCTTTGGGGAGTAAAGCTGAATTTTATTTGTTATTTTCCACTGCAATTTAGTTATCACATTATGGCATTAGGAGGTGCTAATAACTTGCAAATAGTGACTCTACTGTTCACTCTTCACCTTTTGGGTATACTGTTCATTTGTGTGTGTTTTTTTGTGTTTGTGTAGCTTATCTAGGCTTGCGTTCAGATCATTGCTGTGCAGCATGGGAAATGAAAGCCACTAACCATCCTCGTCCTTTAGAGGTGGTGAAGCTGAAGCAACGAGCCACCAGCCTCAACGTCAGGTGTGCGATCGCTTACCTTCCTAATGTTTGTTTTTTTAATGGTGCTCTTATAATTTTTAATAAAAGCTAATGCAAAAAATGTTTCAATGATGCTTAACGTGCAACAATATATTTAAAATGAATCATTTTAATAATCAAGACAAGCCAAGACATGTGATTTTATGTATATGGGTCAGCATGAACAAAGTTTTCAAAACAGCACATGTACTTTATCATTTGTCTTCTAGAATAATCTTGTGTAAACATTTGATAGGCGAAACAGAAATGTAGGCAATTGTTGAGCATTATTCACTATATCACAAAATTGACAGAAAATAAATAAGGGAATAATGGACAAAAAATCCATACTATAAGAATTATGCATCAAAAGGTTTTAAAATGTGTGCATTTTGCTGTCGTAGTAACTAACTAACCTTTGCTAAAAAAATTTTTTTTGGCAAGGATTTGTAAGGATGTACATATTATTTACAGTGAAAACCCTTTTTATCTATTAAACAGATACATGTTCATAATGTTTTACCACAATTTAAGTTTAGTTCACACAGGTAAGGTTATTACACCCGAGCGATATCAAACCTGTCAACTTATCAAACTATAGTGGGAACGTGTGGCGAGGTTTTGTAACACTTGCACCTTGCATTTGGTTGCTTGTGAGCATGTGGAGCTTGTTAATAAAGAACTACATGCCTCAGTCCTGCTGCTTCTTTTGCTAGGGTTATAAATTCACCGAACCCACTAAAGCTGATCTGCTTTTGGTAATCATTAACATAACATTTAAAATAAAATCTATTTAACTTCTTTCCTCCTGCCCTAGCAACATTGTTTTCTAGAGACCTTGGAATGACATGGTACCATCTACACGCTGCATAAAACACATTTTATGGCAAAAAAAAAACTTATTTCCTTAAAGCAATACATGAGCAGTGTTGATTGCAATGCATTATATAGTCAAGAAAATCTAGACAAGTGGTAGCATGCAGCCATTAAACTCCATGTTCTTTTCATTTCTTTGTTTCTCTTTAGTCCTCATGTTTCTGGAGAGTTTGTCGTAGCCAGCGAGAGCGGAGCAGCCTATCTCTGGATTGTGGGAAAGGGGTAAGTGTGCGTGTGTGTGTGGGGGGGGATTGCGTAAGAGTGTGTTTCTGTATAAAACATGTTGAACTGTTCATGTTGTCTGAATGTTTAAGAACTGTGTGTGCTATCAAAGAATGGTATGTGCACATCATGCTGAAAAACATGCTCCTAAACATTTCAGCAGCCAACCAAGGAGATTCATTAGATCATTAGATAATGCTGAGTAACAAAATGTCTTCCAAATAAGACATCCTTTTGCCCTGAGTCTTTTAAGAAACTGTGATATCTGAGATATGCTATCTTGAGTTCCTGAAGTGACGTGTTCTTTTTACACGTCTATATAAATGACCATTAGAACAAAAAGTAGAATAGTGAAACAGCAAGTTTGCCCGAACTCAATATGGCTTCCTGTTTATTCTGTATGCTCACATACATAGTGTGTAATATAGTGGAAATGTAGATGCTACACAGAACCCCATATTGGATTTGGACACAGTGACTCCAACAAACGCTTACTAAAATGAACTACATACTCTGTAAGCTGTATATTTAGCCATGTATAGATACATACCAAGAAAAACTACAAGTATTAATCTACAAGTATTAAATGCATTATAATTGGCTTGGTTACTAAAAGTGAATGCTTAGATTAAAATATATTCATATCATACTCCAGTGATGATATTTTTAATAGACACTATACATTTTTCTTAGATCTTGATCAGGCCCAGGGTGAAGTTGAACAGTAAATAAATAATATATAAATACTAGATTTTGATTTTTCCAGCCTGCAAAAGATTCGGGATGAAAAGATGAACCTGTACTTCAATGCCAAGTCACCCTGGCGATGGTGTGAGTTCACGGCTCATCCACGCGTGATGGTTTACGCTGACGGGACTGGAGCTGAGCTTACAGACATCAGGGTACGATGACACCCACCAACCAACCAGTTTCTCCCGTTTGTTTCTTTATTTACTTATTTATTTTCAGTCATTTTTGTTCATCCAAAAATCACATGTAACTAGTTAAGAAAAAACCCTCACTTTGATAGTTCAGAGGTTCCTCGCCACATAAGCATCCAGATCCAGTATTTTCAGCAGTAAAGAGACTTCAGTGAGTTCATGCTGATTATTTAGACCAGTTTACTTCTGTCAGGGTTGATATGGTTTTAATGTGTATTCTTATACTATAGGGACTAAATGCTTGAGCAATGAATTTAAAACACATAAATCAGAAAATGCATCGATGGTTATAGTTCGCTGTTCTTCAGGAGTACATTATCTAAAACCCAGAACAGGATTTCTTCTTGGCTCTGAGTTATCCTTTGTACCTTTGAACTGTATATTGGTTCAGTGTAAATATTTTCACTGCAAATATTTTATGAAGTGAAGATTAAGTTGCTGATTTAATGGGATTTGTCAGAAGCTGAATCTCAAATGAGGTTAGCATCAGTTGATCTCTGGGCCAAATTCTGATTGCTGATAATGATTAGTTCATTGTAAGACTTTTAAGTGCATTTTGTTTGTTATGGTCAGGTTTTTATTGGACACTGAATGAGACCAATATTTCCACAGAGCAGTGATTGTCGCACATTGTTCCGGATCAGTGGGGCAGCTGCTTGTAAGAGTGGAGAAAGAGTGGTCTTGGGCAAACACCTGGCAGAAAGCCACGGCTTCCACCACCTCATTACTACACAGGTGAAAATATTATATTTAATATATATTAGATACACACCTTAAAGGGGTGGTAAAACACGTTTTTTTGAAGGCTTGATTTTGTTTGTGGGGTGCACTGTAACGTGTTCATGCTTCGTTTTTTAAAAAAATGCATTATTTTTCATATATTTTACCTTTATTCTACACTGCTCTGTCTCTCCTTGTAAAACGGTCTGATGGCTTCCAGGTTCTATGAAGCCAGTCCCTCAAAAATAGCAATGGGCTTTGATTGGTTAGCTGGCCCAGTGTGTTGTGATTCGCTAACCGCCTAGTGCATGTTTTTCGGAAACGTCACGCACCTTACCTTTACCAGTAGTCTGTGCTTTGGTGGTATTATAAACAATGGCTTCAATCAAACCATATCAATTTGAGCCCGAATCGGACCCAGAAAATTTTAATGAAGATGATCGAGCAGAACCTGTTCAAGAACGGCTGTTAAACGACGTTTCAGAATGTGTTTTTTTTTTTTTTTGGTTGTTGTCTCATACATTTTAGATACGTTGTTATTTAATTGTACTAATTATAATAGTTGATGTTTAATTTACAACAATAAGTGTTTGTCTATTAACAAAAGTGTACCTGCAATCCGGATGAAAATAACAGCGTTTCGCATCGCGGCAACGACACTCCAGCCTACTAACTATACCACAACAACTCTTCTCCACAGCAATATATAATGGCCACGCCCCCCCCCCCCCCCATTTAATATTCACATAGGAGGGGTTTATGTAAATATCGGGGTTAGTGACGTCAGCAACCCTGGAGGAATGTCGTGTAGTCCTTTGAACCTTGTAACTTTGCAGATGTTGTTTATGCTCAAACAGGAACATTACACACTAGCTAAAGTTAGAAAAGTGAAATCGTGTTTTACCACCCCTTTAAAATAGTAATGCTGCGTTCAGTACAACAGTAACACAGCATAAGGGAAAAGTAGTGGAAGTCCAGGTAGGGGTCAAACATCTACAACAGATATGTGTATTACTTATAAATTGTTTATATTTGGCTGTCTTTTTCTTTCTCCCAGTTCTCCGCATACCTCCTGGATGAGCGAATGCCTTGTGTGCCTGCCCTGAAGTGGGAGCACATGCTGGAGTCGCCTCCCTGTTTTGCCCATGTTGTGCCAGCTTTGGGCCAAAGCAGCAGCTCTAAAATCCTTCTGGGAGCCCAGAGAGCACAGGAGACTAGGATGCTGCAGTACTCTGGTCAGTTGTTATATATACATATATATTTTCCTTTCTATCTGCTTTAATGCACACACTCACTTCTACCAGTGTTTACTACTTGTGAGCTTTCAGGAAAAATTAGTCCAAATCCAATCCAAAATGTTGTCTCAGTTCAGAACTGAAGTATAATTCTCATAACTTTTGCTAGTATTTAATGACAGTGCTTCCTTTTTTATATTTACACTACCTAGATTAAAGGTCCCTAAAAATGTTTGTGTACAGTCTAGGCAAGATGCACTACATGGCCAAATGTTTGTGGACATTTAACTGGCACAGCATCAGAAGCACACAGTTATATAGAATACCCTATGTATAATGGAATTTTTAAGGGGAATGTTACAATTTCCCTTAACTGGAATAAAGGGGTCAAACCTGTTTCAGCATGAAAATGACTTGTGCACAAAGCAAGACAAACCCTGCAGAAGTAATTTGTCAAGGGTGGAGTGGAAGAGCTCCAGTGGCCTTTACAGAGTCCTGATCCCAACTCTACTGAACACCTTTGATGAACTGAAATGCTGACTGTCCCAGGAAGTCATGACATAACCTCTGAGAATTCTTACCCAACATGATTGGTGAAATTAGTAAATGAAAGGGAGATGTAAAACAGTATTGGAGAAGATTTTGTTTTTTTTTGTCTGTGGAGCTTATAGCACCTAAGTAGCTCACTGTTTGTTTGTTTTTTTTCAAGGTGGAAGAGAACGGGCATGCCAAGCAGAAGGTCCAATTCAAAAACTGTACAGTCCGTGTGAGAGCCTGAAGATTCAGCAGCTACCACACAGACGGCACAAAGCACAAGCAAGGTTGGCTGCACATGCCGCAGGTGAATGTTGGCTTTATGTTTTATATTTATTTTATATTTACACTGTTTAACCACTTTAATAGAAACATCCACTCATTTATGCAGTTATCCAGTCAGCCAATCATGTGGCAGCAGCATAAAATCATGCAGATACAAGTCAAGAGCTTCAGCTAATGTTAATCAGTCATCAGAATGGGGTGGAGGTGGGGACTGTAATCTGTCACTTTAACTGTGGCACTGTGGCATGGCTGTTGGAAGGTTAAACATCACCTGACAGTTAAAGATGTCTTTATTATCCAGTCCTCAACTGTCCCATTTCAGCATGCAGACTTTCCATGCACAGGATGCTTTTTGTTTTTCCCACCATTCTGTGTAATCTGTAGACTGTTGAGTGTGAAAATTCCTGGTGAGATCACATCGTTTTCCACATCTGGTGTTTAATGTAAACATGAAATGAAGCTACTGATGTGTGTGTGAGACACGTGTGTGACAAGCTACTGACGTGTGTGTATGTATGTATATATGTATGCATGTATGTGTGTGTGTATATATATATATATATATATATATATATATATATATATATATATATATATATATATATATATATATATATATATATATGGCTTTATGTCTAAAAAAATTTATATGCAAGACACTCACTATCCTTGCTCAGATATCATGTGACAGCAGCACAATACATAAAATCGTGCATATATACGTATATATATATATATATATATATGTATTATATATAAATTTTATATATATATATATACACACACACATGCTGCTGTCACATGATATCTGAGCAAGGATAGTGAGTGTCTTGCATGTAAATTTTTTTAGACATAAAGCCATAAGCCAGAAGACTTATTTTGAAGGAATACAGATGACTAGCATTTCAAAAATGTTCCAGCAGGTAGTTCTTGAATGCCAGTTTTGTGTTTTAGGGTCTGGCTTTTGGCAGAACCTAGTTTTTGCTACAAAACTCAAGAATTTGAAATTCCAAAATCTCGCATCCAGCAGCTTTACAGTTTACGTAAGAGCATTTTCAAAAAATGTGGCACATATAAGCATGCTCATGCGAGTAGGAGTTCTGTTTTGCTGCGTGTCAGCAAAGTACTGATTACCCTGTTCTTGCTGTTAAAGCTAAAAGATAATGATTCCATAAACAATTGTGACACATCAAGTTTTCCAAGCAGACTGACAATATCCCAGAGCGCCTATGTTGGGTATCAGCACTTGAGAATCACCATATGCTATGATGGTCAGTGTAGTTAGTTACATAACCATCAAGTGTTTAAACTGCTAGAGTGACCCTTGGACTTTGTGTATTTTTTTATTATTATTTCTTTAGGCAGTTACATCGGCTTTGTGTTCACATACAGTGACATTTCACGTTTGTGTGACCACAGTGTACAAATAATGTTTTTGACATTCTCATTATCTACATTATTTTGCACATACATGCAGATACACTGTATCATACGGCATTTGACTGACATTGTAATTGGGATTTTATTTTCTCCATTTTCTTCCATATTTGGTCCCTTGCAAATTATCACCAACCAGCCAGCTCTCCACATCATATGTCGGCTACCTGCTGGGGAAGGTGAAGGCTAACGTGTGCTTCCTCTGAGGCACCTGATGCCAGCCAGCTGCATCTTGCACAGGAAGCGCACTTGGAGAGAAACATGAGCTTAGTGTAGACAGCCTCAGATGCCTAGTGTCAATGTGATTGGCAGAAGGAAGAGAGTACGCCATGCCTCCTATTAGAGAACACTTCTGATTTTGGTTCCTTGGCTCACAGCCAGAGATGGCTTTAGCATTATTTGCGATTTGATCCCCTGATGAACACTCTTCTATTGTGCTTCACAGGATCATGTGCATGGCTATTCAAACACAGATTAACCATTTGAAGCACTTTTATCTGACTACAGAAATGACACTTCATGTATCTGATGCTATGGCCTTATCTCAGGCGCTAGTATGACTGTGGTAATTATGGCACTTTATTATCACAGAAGTGGATTACTTCACTGTTTGATCAGGTTTATGCTAGGACATGGCATATGGGCAGTGATACAGTTACTGTTTTATTTAAATTGATGGTTTATATTTTATGCTTGTTACTGTTCTGTTCCAGAGGAAATTCCCTTTTTTTTCTTTTTGTAGACAAGAAGTTTGCAGTGAAGCTAATTGTAATTTTATTTTTCCTTTTTTTAGGCCTAACTGCAACGCAGAACAATGGCTTTCTGTGTGTCTTCCAGCTCACAGAGGCCGGGGATATTTTCTACCAGCTGCTAAAACATTCTGACCCAACCAACTCAGAGCCACATCAGTCACACTCGGTTGAAGACAGCGACTTTGAAAAAGAGCAAAATCAGCGTATGCTGAGCCAAGTAGAATTGCTCGTCAATGACAGTCATGAGGAGAATGACTCTGATACTTCAGATGATGATCAGATGAGGATCTCTAAAGAAGTAGGGATTAACTCCAAAGCTGCTCATGTTCTGGAGTCATCCATACATTTTGCTAAGAGTAAAAGTGCTCATCCCCTGAGGCCAACAATCCCCAAAATGGCTAGCCGCAATTTAAAATTAATCTGGAAAAAATGGCTGGAATCCCTCTTGACAAAATCTATAGGAAGCAAACGTAGCATGAGGCACAGGAAAATAAAGACCAGTGCTGTAATACAGTGTGAAGTCCAACAAAGAGACAAGCTTGAGGAGGACAAGTTTAAGAGATTGAGGAAAGACCAGGCAGAGATCTTAAAGACCAAGAAGCTGCTTGTTCATGGGGAAACATACCTGCCTCCTCTAGAGGTGATTCCAGTTCCAGATGAGGTGGACCCCAAGGATTGGCCAGATGATTTGAGCCAGCGCATAAGTGCCTCATGGATGGATGGTTGGAATAACTGGTGGGAAGAAAAACTGGGTCTAAACCGGGACGCCAAGATTGAAGCCCTGAGAAGGAAACGCCGCCAGGCAAAGAAAGCCAAAGCCAGAAACAAAGTCTCACTTGCTTCAAGCTTCACTTCTTCCATCAGCTACCAGGACGATCTATCTGAATGGTCATCAGCCACAAGTCAGTATCTGGGTTCAGACACAGAGAGCATCAATAATTCTCAGAGTGCACCAGAGCTTGACGATATTTCTGAGCAGGAGGTATCAGCTAACAACACAGATGTTCATAGAGTCAATCAGAACACAGTAGGGTTTTCAGATGTGGTAGAACCAGTTAAGAATTTTTTGAAAAGCCCTCAAAAAACAACAAAAAGCTCTGAGCAGGATAAAGCCTTTGGTACAGCCCGATCTCCTCCAAGGGACGTCCAAAAACTGCCAAGCCAGGCTCCTACTATGGAGAGCAACTCTGTACTTTTTTCTTCCTCATTGTCCAGTTTGAAGGAGTCGCATCATAGCCATCAAAAAATAAGACGGTGGCAGCAGCATCAGGACTACCGCAATTCTCTCTTTGGCTCTTCTCAAGAACTTAAACAGAATGACGAGGGCAGTACATCAGCTGGTTTAATTTCTACCAAACCAAGACCTTCTAGTTTACTTTCATTGTCACAAGTTTCATTGAGGACTTCTTCACAGGCTTCCCAGACTCAGAAAAAGAAGTCTCGAATGGGATTCTGAATTTGTAAGTCGCAATAATCAACACTTTTTTCTTTAATGTAAACATTATTGAGAATTGTTGTTTACTCTTCCTGGTTTAGTTGAAGGAACAAGATATTTTATTCTGTACTGCTCAGGCAGGTTTAGCAGCAAGTAAGCATTACATGCATGGTATTGGCTAATGTTGAGGATTTGTTGTAGTCATGCAGGTCATGAATATGTAGCACATATTATGATGATATTTTGAGTTAAAACATTTCCTTACCCATCGCTGCTTTATTTTAAGAGTTGCACAATTTTTTTTGTTTTTTTTGTTTTTTTTTTTTGGTCTGTGACCGATGATGATAATGATAGTTTAGTGATGTTATTTCCATAGTGTAAAATAAAATAAATTATTGAAGGATATAACCATTCTTAAAATTCACTTGTGTGGATGACCTTGCTGAAAGAAATCGCTGATTCTGAAACTAAATGCACAGCTCAGCACAGAAACTCTTACAGTGATTTAAAAAATGATGGCTTAATAGTTGAGGTAGGATGTGGTGATGGATGTCCACAGCAGGATCTAAGAGATTCTCCAAGCTTGAGTCTAGCTCGGCTTGCAGAATAGAACCAATTAAATCAAATAGAAAATATTGTGTGCAGATACAGAATCTCACAGAAGTAAGTACACCCTTCACATTTTTGTAAATATTTTATTATATCTTTTCATGTGACAACACTGAAGAAATGACACTGCTACAATGTACAGTAGTGAGTGTACAGCTTGTATAACTGTTTAAATTTGCTGTCCCCTCAAAATAACTCGACACAGCCATTAATGTCTAAATTGCTGGCCACAAAAGAGAGTACAGCCCTAAGTGAAAATGTCCAAATTGGTCACAAATTTCCATCATGGTTTATTTTAAGGCTATAAATTTCCCTCAATAATTAGCTTTGTTTTTTTATTATTATTATTATTATTATTTTTTTTTTTTACTAGAACTAAGGGACTCGATCATGTTCCAGCATGAATAACAATGCTGTCTCTTGGGCACAAGGTGAGCGCTATACAGATCTAGAATGACAAGTTTGGTGGAAGAGCTTGAGTGGCCTACACAGAGCCCTAACCTCAACTCCTCAGTGTTCAAACTTAGAGATGAATTGTAACACTAAATGAACATCAGAGCTTCTCGCTCAATATCAGTACCTAACCACAATAAAGCTCTTGTGGCAGAACGAGTAAAAATTCCTACAGCCATGCTCCAATGTCTAGTGGAAAGCCTTCTGAAAAAAGTGGAGTCTGTTACAGCAGCAAAGGAGGAGACGTTTTTACCATATTAATGCCCATGGCTTTGGAATGGCATGTTTGACCTGCACATGGTCATGTGTCCGCATACTTTTGGTCATGTAATGTATGTTAAAGATGCAGCTCCTGTGCAAAAACTAAATGAACTTTGGACACTAAAAGATTTTTATTTGTTTACCACTTTTTAACAGTGGGCCTTGTTACAAAGCTGATGCTTCCTGACTGGTGGCACTTTTGCGGAAGGACAGATTTGGGTACATTTCATTTCAGGACATGACTGTGTTGTGAAGCAGTAATACATTTTTCCTGAGGCAGCATGATGCAAACTATGATTAAAGTGTCTGGCTTCATGAGACTGCAAGCAGATTGCTGTGTAACTTGCTATCCTCATAAGTCAGGGTGAGGCACTTCCTCTTTTCCATATTACAGGGTGAATTTCCAGAGGCACTGTGATGTCAGGAGTCAGCTGTTCACACGTCATGAATGTGAACAAACAGCTGAATGGTTTTTTTTGTACTGACTCAGACTTTGTGCAACACAAACATTTCCTTAGTAGGAAGGATTTGAATAAAGTGTCTTGCTTGTTTCAGTGTTAGAGATTTTAAGAGATGCTTTTCAATGAGTGTTTTTATCTCCTTCCTGAAATCAATTAAATATTTATAGTAAAATGTTTGTGGTTAGTGATAATTTGATGGTTGGTGCCATGTTTTCATGCTCATAAGAAGTTGGATGTCTGCTGCGTAGATGTTTCTAACAGATAAGTCTTATAAGGAAGGAGAAATTTCAGCTTTCTCAAACTTAAGGGACAAACGGTCAGCTTTTATTGGTAGCCCAATAATACTTTTTTTTAATTTACAATTTTCCTGTGACCGTGGCATTCTGTATTAATGAAAAATCTGGTGTAGAGAAAATGTTTGATTCCCAGAATTGAGAATTTACGGGAGAGATTGATATATAGTAATGTGTAAGATGCTGCTACTGACTGTAATATTAACATGAAGGTTGATGATTTGGAACGTGTTTGAGCAGAGATGAGGTTTAAAGGCTGGACAAAGTATGTAGTAGAATGGCATTGTGGGATGGCATGTAGGAAACCCATACCCACAGTTAATATAGTGCAACATGCTGATGAAGTAAAAAAAATAAATAAATAAAAGATTGGAGTCACATTAAAAATATTTAGTTTTATATAACATGACAAAAATAACAATAATAAATAAGTTAGTATCTACAGCTTACTATACATTTTTTTTTTGTACATTATACAAATTTACAATTTTTTTTGTATTGACATTTTTACATTTTGTGGCATCTCCCCCCCCCCCTTTTCTCACATACACACGTTCAATGTTATTGTGTTTTGCTCCATACAGAAACATACTTTGGCTAATTTAAACCTAACCTAATCTGTGAAGTCTAAGGGTCACATCACCACACATATATAAGAAGTAGAGCATACACACACACACAAAAAAAAACAACCCTACTGTCTCTAGCTGAACACAGACTGAAGAGTGATAGAACCTGCCACTTATCCATGACTATTGTTATACAAAACTGTGCACAGTACTGGGATAAATGTCCCAGAACACAACAGTACTAAGTTGTTGAAGTCTCACATCTTGAATGATTCTGTCATCTCCTGGAATGTGGCAAACCTGAACATGCACCAACAATTCTTACAACTGAAGATTTTTTTTTGTTTGTTTTTTTAAAGGTCTCTGGTTGTAAACTTTAGCTGCCTGTGTTGTGCAAAATTATTATTTTTTTTTTTTTAGCTTAAAACCGTTACAAAAAGGAAGAAAGGCGGATCAGTAATGGCTAATAAGGTGAAATAGAATAATCAAGAGATTCAAATTAAATAAAGAAAAAAAAATGGCCATACTACATTCTCAAGTAATGTCTTGTGTGGAACCCAGGCACTGTGGCTCTTTAACATGGAGAGGTCTGGGTAGTTCATGACATCACTACGGAAGCTGGATCACAAGGCAGTCAACATTTCTGCTGCCATGTTTTGAGGTTACTTTGTAGAATGGCCTCTAATCAGCTGAGCACCTTTAGGCAACTTATTTTTTTTGAAAGTGGGCAGGGAAATAAGGCCCATCTGCATCGCTGCCCAAAGAACTGCTGAGAGACTCCTCCCCTGAGCTCAGCTCTTCACTCCAGTCCTCACTATACAGGGCAGAGAAACACATGTCAGACTTGCTTCAGACGACACAAACACACCCTGCCTTAGTCACACCAGCTACTTTTGAAGTCATACGTGCTTCAGCCTTTAACCCATAATGTTTTGTCCTGTACCACACCTATGATTTCTGAATGTTCTTTATAAATAGATAGTGTTTGTTCCACTATACCAAGTGGTCAAGAACAGCTTAGACAAACTTTTATTAAAACCAAAACTGAAGGAAACTGCTGTGTTTTTGCTTATTTTTCGGTACATGGACATGTATTAGCTTTTACTTTAACAAGTTACAACAAACTGTTAGGTTTGTTTAATAACTATGGTGATCTGCATACTAAGAAAGTGACCTCACTTTTATCTGTGACGTATCTATAGCAAATAGTGTGTAGAGAGCTGGGCCCAAATTACAAAAAAAAGAGTGACGTGTGGAATTAGAAGAATGCTTGTGTGACGATGTTTTATGAGGGTTGGGTAGTCTCTGTCTATAGTAACAGAGAACTGAAACTAAAAGGAACGGTAAGGCGAGATTCCCCAAAAAATCCTATGTTCACAATTTCTTTTTAAAAAACTTCCCTAATTTGGTAATATGTATGTGTGTGTTACATATTTTGAACCTATAATGACTTGCTGATATGTTTCACTGTTTTTCAATGACACTATTGTTTGTGATTAAAACTTGCAACGTGATCTGGGTTGGGATAAATCCAGGATAAAAAGGGACTAGTTGAATTTGCTAAGAATGAATAGCCAGTAATTCTACTGAAGCCCCTGTTCCACAAACTGGCTCTTGAATAATTTAAGCTAATTTGACACTTTTTTAAATGTACTTTTCTTTGAATATGAAGTGTTTAAGCGAACCAGGATAATGAACAGAAAGATTTTGTCTGCAGGTCCACTGCTTACCTCTCACTCCAGCAGTCTTCAGGGATCGTGGGCAGCTCTGGTGCACTGCAGTAGCTGCTGTGCAGGTTCTTTGCTGTGCGCCGGGACACGATCCACACCAGCTTCCTGTGATTGGGTTTGGAGCATGTAGGCGAAGAGTACTGCACCAGGCACTGGGCCACAAGGCCTCTCCAGAGCTGTAGCTCCGTTTCCGAGATCTGCACATACACACAGTGGCGGTTACATAACTCAGAGGTGCTTTGGGTATAGTGTGTCGATAGCTGAGGGTCAGGCTGTTACTGAGCATGCCTGGAATTCTTTATCTCAAAGAAAGCAGGACAGATTTGTTTGACAGACCAATACAGCTTGCATAACCACTGAGGCCAAATGTTAAATGCTTTACTAACCTTTTTTGTATTTTTATAAGTTTTATTTCATGGTGATATGACTGGCTTATGTCTAAAGACATGTTCTTGTAGTTCACAAAATGTGCTGTGTAAATAAACTGGCCAAATATTTGAAATCTTACTCTTAAATGTCTTTGAATGGACTGGGCGATCTCAAACAGGTCCACAGACTGCAAGGCCTCAATCTCTTGCTTTATAAGTGACAAAGCTAGCACCGATGGCTACAGGACAAAAGAGATAAAAAGAAATGTCATTTATAGTCAAAAGTCCCAAATTGCTCTATGATTTGTAGTGTAAATACTTACTTTTGCTTTGGAGAATACAATGCGGCAAAGGCAGGCTTTAAGCTGGGCTTCCAGCTTGTCTAGACTGGGGACTTCTTTCCTGCAGAGGAAAAAGATATGCTTCATTAGGTTCAGCTGACAAAGTACATCATTTTTAATATTTATAGATGAGACACAATAACCAGCCAACTTGCTATCTGTGCCCTTTGGTATATGGCAGTCTTTTGATAACTGAGTTTATGGCGCCTAATTGACCTACATAGTGTACAATGGACTTCATCTTACCACATGTAGGTGGTATTCATCTACATGTTACTTTCTATCATCACCTATTCATGTGTCTCACCTGCTTGAGGTATGTGACAGTATAATCGCATGGTACAGGTGCAGAAACGTTAAGGCAGTGATGGCTTGGAACTGGAAGTTGAGTTTCTGAGAGATGATTTTCTCCATGCGCCCGAGATCAGACACAGTGAACTTGCACTGACTGATGCGGATCAGCTCGTGTGTTGACGACACATCACACTTATCTTCCACCACTTTGGTAGCAATGTGGAGGCAGCCAATGCTGATACAGGCCAGATGTTTGGGCTGAACCTGTAAGACAAATAATAAATTACATTTTAGTTGAAATTTGACACGGTAGTGTTCTTGGGTACTTGGTTAGTTTTACAAAAACAAGTAGTAATGTAGTCAATTAAAGTAATTACAATCAAACTCGTGTTGGTTACTATAATAAATGAATGACTATAGATCTTTTGCAAAGCATCTACGTGTACCTTCATCATAGCTAGAAATCTGTCCAGCAGATTAACAGCTAGGACGAAGGTCTGTGTGCTGTAGCCGAAGAAACTGGTCAAGCTCCAGATATCCTCCACTTTGGCGTTGCGACATTTTGCAGAAATTCCCATCCCCTGTTTCAGAAATTTTTTTTTATTAAAGCATGTACAATTTTATAACTATCACATTAAATCATTGTATTTTTTATAAATTAATCAGTTTTGTGTCTTAAGCATTCTGATCATTATAAAAAGCTGCTTTTATGTATGAACACATTAGAATCTAGTGTTCATACATAAAAGCAGCTTTTTATAACATACTAAAATTTACAGTCCATTATTATTATTATTATTAAACATTAGATATTAAATATTAGACAAAAAATAGCACGTTAAGTCCAGACACTTGGTTTGAAATGGATTGATATGTAAACACGGACGATTCGGTTGGTTTACCTCAGGATTCGACTCGATCAGCTTCAGTCCCGACTCCTTGGGCAGGTATCGACTCTCCTGCTCAAGGTTCAGCTTCAGCTCCTTCATGAGTCTGAAGGCCTCCATGTCGAGACTCGGGTTTACTTACGGTTAACTCGAATTAACCTTTGAAAAGAAAAAGAAAAAAAGACCATATATTTAGTGTAAATGTTTTCTTGTCCTAGTTAGTTACACTGCTTCGGTCGGAGTGTCAAGGTTGGCCAAGCCCAAGGGCTCAGATTTCTACCGTTAACGCCTCCTTCAGCAAAGAAATCCAAAATAAAACTATACGCTACACATCTACATTCAATACCATAAAAAACACTATAACTCATCACCGTGAACACATTATACACCAGTAAATAAATAAATAAATCTAAAGTTATTCGGTTTTATCCGAGCTCGGTAGCTAATGCTAGTTTTTTTCCCTTTTGAAAAACATCCACGGGGGGAGGGGAAACGTTCAGCCTCCATTTCCTTGTGTTTAGTATTTAATGTTTCTAGATCCAACATAACTGACCCAAATATCTCAGATCTATCCGATCGATGCCGTCGAAATAAAAAAAAACTTTAGGTGACAACGTACTCAAAATATTCTTTAAAAGAGCTCAGCACTTCTCAGGGCTTCTCTCTAACCGAATAAAACCTCCATTTAACCTTTTATTTCACAGGAATAAATAAAACAAAAAGAAATTACAATAATCGCAGGACTCACTCACGGTACAGATAATCATAACATAAAAATTAAATGAGTGTTAGTGTAAAAAAAAATCAAACTGGCTTTTGACAAACCGAGTAAGAGAGGATTTAAAACTCAGCACAAAATATACTATAAACAGAAAACAGCATTAATGTTATAGAGGATCAGATACATTTACTGAGTCATAAATACGCTTTACTGTATATGTAAAATATAAATAAAATTACCTGACACGTTTAGATGGACATCTTCTTGAACAAGGTCTTCTGTCTGTTTTCGAGTCTTTTTCCCCTTTTGTTGATGTGGGCCGTTTCCACGCCCACCGTGTGACGTCACAAGCTGCACGTACGACGCGTACTGTTGATTTTCTCGTCTTTTAGATAATAATTAAAATCTATCACACCAAAACGATACATCTGATAATGTATCTAGTTCTAACATCCCTTTATATCACGTAATTGTTTGCGTGTTTTACAGGACAGAAGAGAATTTTTGAAACAATTTGACAGCAGTATTGACGTTAAAACAGACCAATGACGTTCTTCACATTTTCTGCGTTCAAATAGTCCGCCCAAAATAATCACGTCTGATTGGCTGCTTCCTCACGTGCTTGTTGCGACTGCTTGTTTCTTTCCTATTGGCTGTTTATTGTTTTGCGTGCAATGGCCACATATTTCACAGTCAAGCTGTTGTTTTTGTTAGATTTTGGCATATTAATGCGCCATTTATCAAAAAACTCAGTAATATTTCACCAAGCAACAACACGAGGGTTCTAAACTTTAATTAATCACCAGTTGTTTTTTTATCGGACAGTATTACATGACAGATTTGACCTTTATAATAAAAATAAGCTTGTGTTATAAGACATAACGTTTTTCATACACATATCTGCCTATAGTGTTATTTTGCATGAGGAAATTTGCTAAACGTATCAAACATCCTGATAAACCTATCAGTATATATATTGAATACTGATACATGGAAACTTTATATATACCACGTTTTATTCGTTTTAGCGTTAAAAATGTCGTTTTATGATTGTTATGATGATCGTATCCGTGATCCCCGGACTACAGACGGCCATTTATATGCTGCATCCGCCAGAGAAAGTAGTTCCATCTCCGCCATATATACACATATGAATATATATCACTAAATTCCACACGTAAGAGATTTAATTTGATTACTGTATTATTATCACAGCTCATATTGAGACAAGATATTTTTTTACTGAATGTCAATGTTCTTCATTTTCCAGTGTTTATAATATTTTATTGTGAAGTCTATTATACGCAGTAAAAGTGGGCGGGACGTTTTCTTTCTTTTTCAGTCCCCCTCCTCGGAAGTATAGACGTGTTTGTCTATATTCCGTTCGTTTTCTTTTATAATATATGTATTAATCCCCTTAATTTCATCCTACACAATGGAGGCGAAGATGGAATTGTAGTCATGCCTCGATTCGACCTGATTTTGTATTTGATCTCAGTTTAATGGACCGGATGATCTCCGAGTCGGACTGCGTTTCCCACCGCCTTGCAGGGGAGGTAACGCCAAGTGACCGTTTGTGTCGCTTTCTATTATCTTATCTAAAAAAAAAACACACACACTTATATACGTAAATATCTATAAATATCATCATGGCGGTCGTTACAATCTATTTTTTTCCACGACTAAGTGAAAATATATCGTTAGCAAAGCAAGTTAGCTTGATTAAATCCGAACGAAGCTGACAAACACAGTAATGTAAAAAAAATCCGGATTTATATATATATATATATATATATATATATATATATATATATATATATATATATATATATATATACATATGTATATGTATATATATATATATATATGATTAGCTTCATGCTAACGCCAGTTTAGCTCGTTACCTTACGATACCGCTGTAAATATCTTGACGATATTTGACCTTGTCCTGTCGCCTAAAATCTAACAATAATAAGTATTTCGTCGTCTATAAGTTTGATGTTATTTCCGACAAATATAAGCATCGTACAGCTCTATAGTCGATAAGGATTCATGAAAACAAGCTTTCCGTTTAATGAGACACTTCAATAACATTGTGGCACTTTATATTTTGCTCCATGGAAACTTTTGTCGAAGGTTAGTGTATAGATTACTCAAGTGTAGACCAGAGTGTACTGAAATACTAGTTCCAAACTCAGACTGGAGCTAGTACAATTCTACAGTGATGAATATATATATATATATATATATATATATATATATATATATATATATATATATATATATATATTCTTACAGTGTTTTATATATATAAACACTAAGAAGATTTACATTTTATCCTACAGTTTTTGATGTAGATGTAGATTGTGAGAGAAAATGTCACCGATAATCCACAAGGAAGAAACCTTGGACATCCAGATAGTTAAGAAGTAATGCTTTATTGTCGCTCTATCAAACATTGACTATGAGTATTGATTGGATGTTTATTATGACCGTACTGTGAATAGCAGACCTGGAATACAGAATACAGAACCGTCTTTATGACTGCAGCAGCAGTTCTTACAAGTCTACAGTATACACATGGGATTGTTATTAGTCAAGTCAAGTCAAGAAGTTTTTATTGTCATTTCAACCATATATAGCTGTTGCAGTACATCGTGAAATGAGACAACGTTTCTCCATGATCATGGTGCTACATAAAACAAAGACAGGTCTAAGGACTTAGTAAGTTAGTCCTAGACACATAAAGTGCAAACAGTGCAGGACAAGAACCACAACACAATGCAAAACAAAAGACAGTGCAGACGAAAAGTTACAAGACAATACAAAAAAGACAATACACAAAAGACAATAAACAGAAACAGTGCCGACCAGTGTAAATACTGTATGTTCAGACAATGTACATAATACATAGTAATACTAGACTGAACACAGTTTCTTAGCAGCAGGTCCCTGAGATAATGTATAGGATTGTCTGACAGCAAACAACAGATGTACAGTATGTGCAAAATGACAGAAATGATTAGACAGTGTGTGCAAAGAAGGCAGTGTGTGCAAAGTAGTTATCTACTGAAGTAAGGGTTGGATTTGGGTACAAACTGTTTTTGGGTCCAAAATTTCATCTTTAGGGTTTGCAGTGTGGTACAATCCACAACTATCATGATCAGGATGCAGGGTTGTAGGGTCATGTTTCTGGTCTTGTGTTCTTAACACTAGCTCTTTTTATGTTTATTCCAGGTTGCTGTATCCAGTGGGGAGGTAGGCTTTTCCTGGGTTCGTGATGAAGTTTGCCGAACCCACGGAAGGCCAGAAGCTGTCTTTTCTCCTGGAAAAGGCTGCTTCTAGGGAAGCTGAGCTGTGGAGGAGCTATGTGCCTAAGAAACCAGCCAACCAGGTAAACTGATGTAGCTAAACACACATCAAGTGTTTAATCAAGTGGAAAATACACACCAGTCCAGGACAAGAAATAAACAGGACGCTAAACACAGAACATTGGCTGTAAATTATTTGGTCATGTAGCACCAATATATTTTGCATGTATACACGTCAGAAGATACATTTATAGGCTATATGTCTGGGATTGCTCTTTTGTGCTGTATCTACAATTAAACCTCACACCTATGCTGTTTTTAATGCCCCCTTGTCACACGGACACCTTTAATTCCGTTTCTGTACCACTATCAGTAATTGCCTGGTGCAGGATTGAGTTTGTATTGCTGTAGTTCTGCTGTTCTAGGAATTAAACTAGCAGGCATAGTGATCTGATGCAGTTTCCAGTTAAAAAACACAAACATGCCAGATAAATGTAAACAAGATCACTAAATTCACTACACACAAAACATAATATACATTTTATCTTTTTATAAGAGCTACACAATAACACAATTAAGCAGACATGCTAGCTTCTTTTGTACCAAGTCATGCAAATTCTCACAGGCATGATGGCGAAATGCATCAAGACGAGATGTGTCTTGTGTGACATTAGCAATCAGATAGTAAAACGCTGCACACTTTCATTTAGGAATCTAGGGAAGCCCGTAAAGGTGGTTAAAGACGCTAATTAAACCAGGGAATGAAACTTCTACTCGGCAGGATACAGATATTTCCCCTGTCCAGCGTGACGAGGCCGTGCGGTGGCTCACTGATGTGCACCGGTGCTTGAAGCTTTATCCCGAAACCCTCGGTTTGGCTATCTCCATCCTTGACCGCTTCCTCTCCACCATAAAGGTATTCACTCTACTCACACTTTAAGCTTAAAGCTGTGAATGCACCTCTGGAGTAGGGATTTGGTTTAATGCTAAACTCCTTTTCCATCAAGACCCCAAAAAAAGCACCCAAGTGCGTGATTACAAAAGGTCACAAAATATCATCATTTGAATATGAAAGTTTGGAGGTTTTTAATATGAAGTTGTGAAAGGAGGAGATAGAAGTGATAGAGTGTTGCCAAGTCATATGTGCATGTCACCTTTGAGCTGTGTGTGTGTGAGAGAGAGCGAGAGAGATAGAAAGAACATGTGCATGTGTGTGCTGGTGCGTGCGTGTGGGCCTTGTGTGTGTGCACGCGTGCCCATGTGTGTGTGCACTATATAGTATATCAAGACTAAATTGAGCAGTTGAAGAGAACATGAGTTCAAATGAAACACAAGTTAATATTGTATCTCTCTCTCTTATTTTGCTCTGTTTCACTACCTGTCTCAGGATATCTTCATCAGTCTCATTGTGCTTGTTTAGTCTTCCTTACTGCCCCACAGTCTAAATCTCCCACGCTCTTTCTGTTCCGCTCTGTCCTTATCCCTCATCCTGTCCAACGCTCTCACTCTCTCACTTTATCTGTGTTTCATTCAACCTCTTTATATGAAACTCTTTAAGTCCCTTCATATGTAACCTGTACAGTGGGGGGCTAATTAATAAGAAGGTGAAATAGAAATTGTGTCAAAGATTGTCAGGAAATACAATTCACAATCATTTATAGGGGAGCGCCTGTGCTAATAAATAAGCAGGAAAGATGATGACATATTGTACAACCTGCTGACACTTGACTAAACACTTCGTCATGGACAACGTGAGGAAACGTCTGAAGAGAGCGAAGAAATGCAGGACTTTTTGTGAAAGTTTTTTTGCCCTGAAATACAGTTTGACTAAAATCCTAAACATTACCAGTGAAAGTGTGCCTCACATTATACTCACTCTATATGAACATGTGGTTTATGTGTAAATCATTTGTGATGTTTGTGTTGGTACTTGATGGTTCACACAGTGTGTCTCTACACTACACAGTGATGTATACTCAGCTAAGGAAACTCTTCAGGGTATTTAAGATAATTGCAGCTTGTTTGTCTGTAGTTTATTTTTGCAGCACAAATAGTTTTTTAATTATTTGAAAGCAACTGGATTCATAGCAACATACCAAAATAGCTTCACTTTTGTTTTAAAAGTGAAACATCTAAAAGTTTTGCAAAGTCTGCTCTGTTTTGCTGGGCTACAAATGGATGATTAATATAGTACTAATTACCTACTTTATAATAAAAGTTATTAGAATGTAGCGTCAGGGTTCTAGTGGAAATTAAACGCTTGCCTCAGGTGAGAGGAAGAGATTCATCTGGATGAGATGGCAGTCCATTACAGGCCAACACACACATGCACACATACACACACACACACATTCACACCTAGGAGCAATTTATCAGAGCCTGTTGACCTGTTGGTGGAGAAAACCAGGAGAAATCCATATGGACATCTAGGAGCTTTGAATAGAAACCACACACACACACACACACACACACAGACTCAAGCTCAGTATAAGGCCCAGGATCCTCAGTCAGTAAACTGTTGCTGTCAAATTACAAAAAAGTATAAACACATTGTCTTAATTCACATTAGTGTGTATGTAGGCTTTTGCAGTGTGATTCCCTGCCTGTAGTTTCTTTAGAATGTCACAGTACAATGCTTTTCTTCGTATATACCAGCTTTGGAGGTTGGGGTCAGAGTGCAGGGGCAGCTATAATACTGCACCACTAGAGCAGAAAGGGTTAAGGGCCTTACTCAAAGTGGCAGCTTTGCAGTGCTTGGGTTTGAGACCCAGACTTTTCCACTTAACCACTTAAGAAATTAAGTAGAGCTAAATAAAAGAAAGGAAAATGAACATTTTCACCATATTAAGACTCATTTTACTTGCTTTTCAGTTAGAGGAGAGTAGAGGAGGGTGATGTTAGCAGCTGTGCAGTCAGGAGCTGATTGCTGGCAGTGGCAATCACGCAACGTCAAATGCCTTTTTTTTTTTTTTTTTGGGTAAAATCTTCAGTGATGTTTAGTAAACTTGGTTGACTGAAGTCAACTAGACAGAGAGAGTGAGCACCCTGAGAGGATTTATTTCCAGGATATTAGATATTGTGGCAAGTATAATATCATGTACAGGCAATAAAAATTGGTATATAGCACATGTCTAGTATCTATTAATAATTAGTGTTGTTAATATTATAACTGATGAGGTATATTGTTCTTAGACAAGGTTACAAAATGTTTCTCTTGTGTTTCTTTGTGTTACTGCGTGTCGTCAGAGGTTAAGAAAACACGCCGTCCATGGTGTTGCATGTGTCAGGGTTTCTCTGTGTTTCTTCATGCTGCTAAAGAAAGCAGGAAGTAGCATAAAGGAAGTAGACGCAGGTGGTGTGGTGTGATGTGGTACGAGCCTTGGGACTTTTTTCAGCGTTGTGCACAGTTAAGTCTGTGTACTGTACATAGTCTGTGTAACACAGATTATTGGAAATGACGATGTAATGTAATAATTAGTAACATCCCTCCCTCTCTCTCCCCTCACCTCTCTCTCTCTCACTCAGGCTCGTCCCAAGTACCTGCGCTGCATTGCTATCACCTGTTTTTTCCTGGCAGCTAAGACAAGTGAAGAGGATGAGGTGAGTTCAATATCCCAAAAAAAGACTTGGCTGAAGTGTAAACGGTGACCTGTGGATAAAGGAAAGATCTTTATATTGGCAGAGGATCTTTTTACTCGTTTTATGGTGGTGATATTTAAAACTCACACACGCACACTGCTCTGAACTGTGCCACACTCCCACGAGACGCTTTATCCTCGTCACTATGTGATGACACAGAGCATTCCTTAGCTAAGTTTCCAGCAGGTGTGTAATCCTTACTCACCTTCTCCATCTCCGCCTCCCATTCACAAACCACCACTTCACCACACCCCCACTTCAACAGTCATGTTACAGAGAAAAACTCTGTTCTCTGTGATGATGACTGCCCCATGGCAGACTCTAAAAAAGCACAGAGAACCGAGACTCTTTTTGTAAGCTGTTAATAAATACATCCTTACAGAAATATTCACTATATAAATGATTAGCTATTTATTATTTATTACATAACAGCATGTTTGTGTTGTCTTTAGTTATTGTCGAATATACATCATATAAGACCATGTGAATGAGTTGCTATAATAGAAACAATATTGTATTATACGTGTACGCTAGTAAGCGAGAAAGCGACAGGCAATCGCTCGTAAGTAAATCAACAAATCCAAAATATTGCCTTGTATGATTCAGATCTCATGCCACACGTATCCGACACTTAAATATCACAGTCACAGCTTTCGTTCCTATATGGAATTGGATCCTGTTTACGGCTTAATGTACAAAAATAGAAGAAAAATGTAACAAATGCAAAGCTTATAGTGGGAAGTAGCAGAAAGTGAACTTCCCTCCTTAATCATCCAACAAAGCCAAGCACATGACAAGCAAATCAAAATAACTAATGTTTACACTGATTCGTGTATTATTTAGTGTTGAAATAGATAGCGTTAGATATCTAGAGCTATTTCTCATCGAAAGCCTGGAGAATGCCCACAAGACATTGCATGGACCTTGGCTTAGAGCAAGCACGATACGATACATTTCAGATTTGCCTTACAGACAGCACTACTGTTAATTCAATTCAATTTAATCATTGTCGCTTAACATTGTCTCAAAGCAGCTTCACAGAAGCATAGAAACAGAATAAAAAGTTAAAGTATAAAATTCATTTATCATTTAACCATAACATTTATTGCTAATGTGCAAGCCTGAGGTAACAGTGGCAGTAAAAAAAAAACTCCCTGAGATGATATGAGGAAGAAACCTTGAGAGGAACCAGACTCAAAAGGGAACCCATCCTCATTTGGGTGACACTGGACTGTAAATAATGTTCTGTCAGAACTACTGCTATAGAAAATGTATTATAATAATTCCTTGTAGAAATATGTTTAAACAGCACATTTTCTCTGTCAGCATCTGTAGGTGCGTCCTGCTTTCACTCTTTTAAACAAAACTTTATATGACGCATAATGAGCTACAGTTACGTAGGGATAAAGGTTAAGTGTAATACCTATAGTTGGTTTAACTCTTTGTGTGCGTCTGTGTATGCAGCGTATCCCTGCTCTTAGAGAGCTGATCAGCAGCAGTGCTTGTGGATGTACTCCTTCAGAGGTGTTGAGGATGGAGAGGATCATTCTGGATAAACTCAGCTGGAACCTGCATGCAGCCACTCCACTTGAATTCCTGCACATTGTGAGTGTCTCCTAAATACATTCAAAGTAACTGCGAAAGGGCAGAAAATTAAGCAGCCTGTCTAATTTAAATAAAGAATTGCATGCACACTCAATGATCACTTTAGTAGGAACATTAATAGCAGGGCAAGGTGTAAAATTATGCAGAAAGAGGTGAAGAACCTCAGTTGAAGTTCACATCAGACTTCAGAATGTGGAACAATGAGATCTCTGTGACTTTAACTGTGGCATGGTGGTTGTTGCTGCCAGAAAGGCTTGTTTGAATATTTCAGAAACTGCTGATTTGGGATTTTCACACACAAAAGTCTCTAAAGGTTTAAAAAAAACTCCACATCAGGTTCGACTCCCATCAGCCAAGAACAGGAATCTGAGGCTATCATGAACACACACTCACCCAAACTGGACAATTAAAGATTAAATAAAAAATAATAATCACCTGGTCTTTTCCTAGTCTTCAGTTGTCCAGATTGGGCGAGTCTGTGCCCATGATAGCCTCAGATTCCTGTTCTTGTCTGACAGGAAGTAGAACCTGACAAACCTGAGTGGAACATCTCTTCAAGGTTTGATGTGCTTTTCTGATCACTTGGATTGTAAATATTTAATTGAGTTGACCTGTCTGTTTTTGGGAGAGTTTGGAAGAGAATGACTAATGTGTGTTGAGTATGAAAATCTCAGATCAGTTTCTGAAATAATCAAACCAGACCTTCTGGCACCAACAACCATGCTATGGCTAAAGTCACAGAGATCTCAGCGATGTGTTTTCTGCTATTCCGATGTTTGATGTGAATATTAACTTAAGCTCTTTACCTGTGTTTGCGTGATTGTATGCATTGTGCTGCCGCATGATTGGCTGATTAAATAACTGTATAAATGTGCATGTGCTTCTATTAAATTGGTCGGAGAGTTTAGTTTTGCTATTAAAGTGGTCACCAACATTAGTTTTGCTATTAGATAATAACGCACCATTTAAAACACATACATTTGAGAAATCTGTGTATGAAAATCTATCAAAATATACTCTGTTTATAATGTTTCCTTTATTTGCTTTTGGAACATTGCCACTTCATGTAACTCTAATAAGGGCCACTGGGGGGCAGAAGAGAGCTTGTGTAGGTATGCGGACTATCCAGGTGGTGTGGATGTTACCACACCTGTTTATCTACAGGTGAACATGTCTCTCATCACAAGACTGATTTTTCTGTTTATTTCTATCGTTCTGTGTCTCTCTAGTTCCACGCAATGGTGTTCAGCTGCAAGGCTGTGAGTTCGGGCGTGTTATTGGGTCTGAATCGATCACAGCACCTTGCCCTGCTCACTCAGGAGCTGTTGCACTGCCTTTCCCATAATGCACTGTTGCAGGAGCGTGGCTCCATGCTGGCCCTCGCTCTTGTCACGCTGCAGCTGGAAAAGCTCTGTCCTGATTGGCTCGCTCTTGCTGCCGACCTGCTGCGCAAAGTTCAGGTAAAGATACATACAGTATATACACATACATGCACATCTCAATGCTTCTACTGGAAAAAAATATTGGAACTTTTGTTTATTTTTTAGTTCTGGAAATATGTAAAAAGACATATTTTAGGCTTTATTGAAGAAATCCATCCATTTAAAGCTTTAATATGTATGGCCACTTTATTAGGAACAATTCATGCAATTATCTAATCAACTATTCATGTGGCAGCAGTGCAGTGCATAAAGTGATCACAACAAACATCAGAATAAGGGAAAATGTGATGCTGGTAAATGAATGTTTTATGGTTGGTGGTAGAAGAGTGAGGCAAACAAAAAACATCCACTGAGTGGCAGTTCTCAGCAGAAAACTGGGCCAGACTGGTTTACGCCAACAGGAAGTGACCCTCAAAACCACTTTAGAGCTGTGGTGAATAGAAAAGACTGACATAAACATTGAGGTTGATGAGTTACAGCAGCAGAAATCAACACTGGGTTCCGCTCCTGTCAGCCATGAACATGTATATAAGGCTACACTGGGCAGGGATTCCCAAAGATTGATCAGATGAAATTCAGATCATGAGAACTGCATGAATCCATGTACCCAAACTGCCTTAGGGCAACAGTTTAGGCTGTTGCTGATGCTGTAGTAATGGTGCAGGAATATAGATTTTTTTTAATGCCCTTAATACCAATCAAACATTGTCTGAATGCCCCAGGCTGAGTTGTGTTGCTGAGCACATGCATCTCTTTATGGCCACATGGATACTTTCATACATCATCTCAGACTAGTACCATGTGTGGCCTTCTGGATAAGGTAGTTTCACTCATGAATGTGCAGCTGACAAACCTGTTTTGATGCAATCATACTAACATGGACCAATGTCTGATTGGAATGTTTTGTGTAATTCATGCTGGGGATTTTGTTTGTGTAAACTGTACTGAGAGCAGAGAGGGTTCCTATGCGGTATTAGTATGGTGCTCCTAATAAAGTGGACAGTAAGTGTGTATTGTATAATATTACCAGAGGTATTTTTATCTTTTCATATTGTCCTGCCTTAGATTTATATTTATTCTTTTTCTCTCAGATCGACAGCTCCAAGCTGATCGGCTGCCGAGAGCTAGTGGCACGCTGTCTCTCCACACACACGGCATCCCTGCCTCCCAACACTGTGTACGTCTGCCACCCACTGCAAACCCCCCACGACCCTTGTGCGACTTTTCACCCCGTTCTACCCACTCTGCCACTGCGCAGGAAGCTCTCGTCCAAGCGCAAGGTGGAGCAGATGGATGTGGATGAATACTTTGATGGCATCAAGCGTCTCTACAATGAGGAGGAGCCAGGAGGAGGGAGTGGGTCTACTTCAGGGTACATGTCCATAGAGGGTGATTCCTCGCCATGTCCTGCCCTTCAGCCTGTCACCGTATCCTAGCAACGCGCTTGGGGTTGAAATGGGGCCAGACCGCAGTTACGACAGCATCCCGTATTCTTCAGAGCAGAACAGAGCTAAAACACACACACATGAAATATTCCGCAGTTCTTTCATAACTATCTCTCTGTCAGGTCTAATCACAAGTTCACAAAATGTGGAAAAAATACTCCCTAGCCCACTCATACAAAAATACCTGTCTTTGTCTATCACTAGCGTATGTCTCGCATATATCTGTGAATAATTTAGATCTAACTTTATCTGTATTTATCTGTTTTCCCCTGCACGCTGTATCTGAGTGCTGATTTAATCTTTTTTATTTCTTGTCTGAGTGCATAACACCGGAATGTTAAATTTGATTAAAGATAATATTTTTTAATGCCATGGCTTAAATAGCTAGAATTAAGATAACATTTTGAGAAAATTTATTTTTTTAACTACACATTTTTTCTCTCTTTCTCTCATTCTGTTGTTGTTTTGGCTGTTTTTTTTTTGTTTTGTTTTGTTTGTTTTTTTCATGTCTTGGCCATTTAGGTGTGTGTGAGAGGTTGAACATTAGAGGTTGATAACATCCCTATCACTTCTGTTAAAAGAGCATTAATGAAGAATTCATGTGAACACACCATCCAATTACACGTGGCACAAGAGACACAAGTTTTAGTGTTTGTTTTAAAAGATAATGCATCTGTAGGTACACTTTAACAAAAAATGTTGAAAAAAATTTACAAAACCTGTTGAAATGGCAAAAAAAGCTTTAGACTATTACCATTCTGTTTTCTCTGATAATCTTTTATCTCTGGCTCTGTTCTTCTCTGAAGAAAGAAGGGATGCCCACACTGCTGAAACATCACCATAAAGGTTCAAATAAATGGAAACTGTAACACACTTGAGAGAATGGAGTTTTTCTTTGTGTGATTTCTAACTCTATAGACAACTATCCACCTGGTTAAGTGGGTTAACTGTTTAATTTTTGTAAACAGTATCGTGGCTCTGCCCATATTCCAACCTAACAATTTACATCACTTAAACATAAAAAAAAAACCTGCCTAACATTTTGTAGGTTGCTCTTGTGCTGCCAAAATTGTTTTGACATTGTCAAGACTTGGACTCCACAGGACCTCTGAAGGTGTGCTGTGGTATCTGGCACAAAAAGATTAGCAGAAGATCCTTTAAGCCTCATGGAGGGGGCCTCCATAGATTGGAATTGTTTGTCTAGCACATCCCACAGATGTTCAATCAGATTGAGGTCTGGGAAAGTCAAAACCTTTTCTCCATGTCCCTCAAGCCATTCTAAAACATTTTTGCAGCACTCCGCTGTTGCTGATGGAATTATTGTGTTAAACCTTGTAAAAGGGTGTTTGATGTGGGGGTACTGCTACAAGTGTAATGAATCCAGATCTGTCTCTGTGAAGATGAAGTCGTCATAATCTTCCTCTTTTGTTTTCTTGTCCAGCTGAACATGAGGACTCGTTCACTGTCAAAAGCCCCAGATCTCTGGCAGCCTTAAAGCATTATTTCTTGAATAATTTTTTTACATCCCATTTGTGGACACAGCCATCACATTTTGAAGTATGGATGTGTCACATGCTAGGGTTGCTTCATTGACTTCTAGTTGAAGCTCTAGAAAGGCACTGAAGGTATTATCAAGCTGCATTTCAGCACATCAGACAGCATTTCCACTGTTTTGGGTCTTCTTGGGGCATTCCACAAAGCACATTATGCCATTGCTGAGTTATTAAGCCATGACAAAATAAAACTCATTGCTTTATTGCTGTATTGTTCATTGTCTATCATTGCTTTTTTGACATCTGCTGAAGTCACTATTCTAAGTCTATGGCATGCACACCGGGGATGAGTTGGAAAAATAAACCCTGTGTCATTTTCCACGGAGTCTGAGGAGTATATGGTCACATAACTGAGCTCACCCTCATCAACACACTTCTGAAACAATGAATGCCTTGAAGAAATTGGCCCCATTGTCCATGAAGGTTGCCACAGTGTGTTCATTACAAAACATAAACTCATGAGTAAATTTCTTCAAGTATCTCAGCTATTCGATTGTATGTGTGTGGGCTGGGAAAGTGGTGGCATGTGAGGGCAGCAGACTGACACTCCGACATGTCTGGCTTAATCCAGTCTACCATCACACAGGTACTGCTAGAAACACTGGTAGCCTAAATGTCCCCTTAACCGCTTGATACAGTGCAGTAATACTGTAAAAACAACTATAAAACATTTGGATTTTTATCATCCACAGCACAGTTGACATTAGCCTTAATGCTGATAAGTGACATTAGTTTAGTTTGGATAACATTTTCACATGGGTTTTGATAAAACACCAAATCCTAATTGCAAAGAAGAAGGTGGCAATAGTTTTTGCTGAAAATCAATGAAAGCTGGAGGTGTACATTACTCACCTGCAATGGAACAATTAGCCTATTCGCTGATGTTGTGATATGCCTGGGCAAGTTCTGGACAAAGGATATCAAGGCATTGTTTTTGAAAACACCTAGACATCACAGAAAGTATTTATAGTATTTTAAACTACAAAAAAAGCACTGAAGTAATTTGGTACAACATAATCAGCATTTTTTATAATCACCATCAAATACAAATGAAAAAAATGGTATTTTGTATTTGGAATGCATATTTTAAATACATGTATTATAAATACTGCTGATCCCTCTCTCAGGTGCCAAAGCTTTTCTGTCAGCTCAAACCAGTCTGTCCATTCTCCAAAGCATTTCTGTCCCCAAAACTGCTGCTTAATTGATGTTTTTTCTTTATTGCACCAGTCTAAGTAAACTCTAGAGATTGTTGTGTGTTAAATTGATTAGACATCAGCAGTTATAGAAATACTCAACCAGCCTGTCATTGATTTTGCATTTGGTAAATACATATTTTCTAAACCTTGTTATTGTTTTGCTGGTCACACTGGAAAAAGGTAACCCCTGCTTCTTTATAGTAGATGATGAAACATTTTCCTTCACATTTGTAAATTCAACACCTCGAGGTTTTCAGGAATATATCATGTGCTGGGAGTATTTTTATTTCATCAATGATGAGAGTGCTCAGAAAATGCTGAATTAAAAGCGTTTGACTGATTGTTTGCATGAACTAGAAAACATTCCAGCAATATCATATCACTTAATTGGGTACAAAGTAATCCCTCAACCAGGTGTGCAGGTGGCGCTCAGAACGTGCAGGTGGCGCTCAGAACGTGCAGGTGGCGCTCAGAACGTGCACGCGCACTGCGAGTGGGCAGGGTTTGTGTTCGAGCGGCTGAAACGTCTGACCGGTTTGGAACGTCGTGAACTTTGAAGCTGATCGAAACCCACGAAAGAAAAAGTCGGACGTTAACAAGCATGGCCACCGATTTCACACAGGAGTCGGTGCTGCGCTTTCTCTTGCGCAACGGAGGAAAGGTACGGAACGGGGATCTGCTGACACACTTTAAAGAGTTTTTGCGAGAGCACGAGGACCGACTGCGGAACCGAGAGCTGTTTAAAAGGTATGTCAACGCCGTGGCCACGGTGAAGCAGGAGGATGGAGTGTCTTATGTCGTGTTAAGGAAACAGTACCGACCTCATCTCGGAGACGTCTCCACCAGGGCGGACTCGTTAGGAACTGATAAGAAACAGAAAGCAGCTGGAAGCAGTAAAGTAGAAGTTTGTGCTACTAAACCTAATCACTGTGAGGATCCTAATCAGAAAACTCAGCTCTCACAAGTTCGTAACAAGGACCAAATCTTGCCAGTTGCAGGGATTGTAAACAATAGTGGGAATCATATTGAGAGTGTTCATTTGGAGGATTTTCAAACCTCATCACATCAACCATGGGAACAAAGGGTGTCCTCAGTCCCCAGCAAAGACAAAATTATAAATACATGTACTTTGGGCATGTCTTCATTTACTATGGACTCAAAACGCTCAAGTGGGAGCAGCCAGAGCTTTGATAAGCCTTCAGAGGTAAAAGGAATATTAGAGAAGGCGAATTCTAAACACAATGGTGTTCATGGTGCCAAACCTGAACAATTGCGAGAAGCAGATGGCTGCAACCAGAAGTCCCTTGTTCCTCCTCCAGATTATACACACTGTGAGGTGAGGGTGACCCCTCCGTCTAAGGACACTAGATACAAACACACCCTGCCTAGCACTTTCCAGTCATTTGACAAGAATCCGTCCAGTGCTTGGCCTTTTCCCATCCCTCTCAGGCAGTCACAGATTTCGTCTTCCAGTCCATGTTTAGTTGATGTCCCTAGTATTGTTAACTCCTTTGATACTTCTAGACAAGATGGCCTCAGCCAGAGCAATGAATGTCTGCTCAGGCCAGATTGTTACGGACAGGCCAAAAGTATTTGCATCCGTGAACCAGAGGACTATGGAGCAACAGCAGCAGCTCCAGTCAGTCCTACTAACCAGAGGAACAGTCTTCCTTTGGAAACACCCCACCCACTTGTGGCTTACAGCTACCCGAAGCCCAAATTCCTTCAAGGCCTGTCCTCCAGCCAAAATAACCTCCTCCAGCCTTCTTCAATTAACTCTAACTGGCATCAAGAGTATCAGGACAACTGGCCCAGTGATGATGCACTAAATTATCATGGTGTAGGTTTATCAGAAGGTGGGGAGCAGACTCAGTCTGGAACCCATCGTTTCCATGAGGTCAGGCTGCTTTCACAACTACGTTGCCAAGAACGCCAACTCACACCCTGGCACCATTCAACTGGAAACCTTCTTGATGAGAAACCCCAAGCATCTCTTCCAAGTTCAGCACCCGATGAGAGCACCTGCAACAGACCCGTTGCCCGGCGGCTCTCTCACCGACTGCGAAGCAGAATGTGTCGAAGTCTGGGAGCAGATCTGGACCAGGCCTTCAGGGAGGATGGTGACAAAGCCCGACTCAAACGACTGCAACGGATTACCTCTTTTCTTAATGTCTCCTCCAGCCAAACCCACAGCCCCCTGGACAGTGTCTCCCCTGCCAGCTCTGTTCGCAGTCTGGGACAAGAGCCATCATCTTTTGGTCACAGAAACACCCAGGTTCCCTTGGAGCCCCAAGAGCATGAGTGGTTTGTGAAAGCAGCTACAGGACTCTGGACTGATGTTTACTCGCTTTTCAGAGAGGATCCAAATCTGCTGGCCAAACGAGACTTCGTGTCAGGATATACTGTACTGCACTGGATAGCAAAGCATGGAGACCATCGGGTGTTGAACACTCTGTGGTATGGTGTACACAAAGCAGGGATGACGCTGGATGTGGATGCCAGGAGCACCTGCGGCTACACACCACTGCACCTGGCTGCTATTCACGGCCACAAAAATCTGCTGCGGCTCCTAGTGCTCAAATTCAAGGCTAATGTGGCTCTCAGGGACAACAATGGTAAGAGGCCATGGCAGTACTTGGAAAAAAACAGTGACCAAGATCTGCTGGAGATTCTTGGTGCTCCCCAGGCGATGATTGGGAGCAGTGCAGGGGTACAGTGGTCCTTAGATAGACCCCCAGTGGCACCTGTCAACAGATCAGCGGCTACAGTGAAGAGACACGCGTCACTCGCTGCTCTGTTCAAACACAAATCCCAACTTAGAGTTTCTGCCAGTGCAGATTCGCTCTAATAGAAACACGGTCTCAGGCTTCAGTCTGTGTTCAGAAACTGTAACACTAGGCAATTTAGTATTTTCCCTGACCTTATACAGCTGATTAAATTCACAGTGGGTTTTATAGCAGGGTGTTGAGTCTGATTCTGCAATATGTTTGTTTCTTAGGACTACATTGGAGTCTAACCTAGCAGGGTGGAGGCTTTAAATACTTTCATTTTTGATTTCATGATGAAAATACATGCACATTCTTCCTTTAGCTGAAAGCATAAATGTAAACTTTAAGCAGTTCACTTATTGTAACTTTAGCATGCAGTATTTAAAGTCTCACTTTGTAAGAAGGTTGTTGGTTTATCCTACACAATATATTAAAATATTTTTGGTGCTTTAAAAGTCATGTGTTCTCATGCTGTTATTTGGAACAATGTAGTTTACCTAGCAAAATTCCCCTCACCATAGAACATTAATGAATTGAATCGCTGCCCATACTGTGTGCCATGGTGCTAGAGCCGCTGGTCTACATTTAAATTGAGTTTCACCAGTCACACACATCCTTATTGTTATCTATTATCAATTGTGTATCTTTTGTGAATCTTTTATCTATTGTGAATTCTTTATTTCTACTCTAATAACCTTTTGTTTAAATTAGTGTAAGGCACAGTGTGTTTTCAAGTTGAACTTGATGGGGATTTGCTCCCTGACCTGTGCTTCTTAATCTAGAGAAAAATCCTGACCAAAAAACACCCAGCTTTTGCCAAAGCGTCTCTCCTCTGCTCTTTCACTTTCCTCATTAAACTCCCAGGAATGTGATAAAGTACCTAGTCTGGAAAGTGAAGCTACAATGCCCCCAACATCCTTCCACAGTTCTTCATGAATGCAGACCTTTGCTTAGTTTTCTGGTTTAGTAATGATCCTGACTTCATTTCAAAACAGTATCCATAAAATAGCATTTGATTCTAAGTGTGTTTGACTTTTATAAGCAAATCTAGTATTTTATGTAAATAAATAGAATAGCAGTTTGGGGTTTATTTTAGAAATAAGGCTTGCATTCTAAGATATCTTTTATAAGGCTAATCAATGTTAGCCCTCAGCTCTTTCTCTGTGTGGGTTTAATATTTTACCACCTGGCTCTTGGGTTGATTCTGGAATCGAGGTCTTAAAGTTTTTATTGTTAGAAAAGAACATTCCATGTGGGTTGTTGCTGGGAGTGATACCACAGTTACCTGCACTTGGATATATTGCATATTAAAGCTTTCCAGTTAAACTCACTCATTCACACTCACTATCTCTCACCCTTTCTCCCTCTCTCCTCCCCTCTGTGGTGTAGTGGTATGTCGGTACATAGCAAATGAAAGGAATATTTGTTGAAGCTTGCTCAAATCAATATAGAGTTTACTGAAGCATGTTAACAAAATGCTTTGTGCTAATGCTCTTAAATAAGAAGGAAATGTTCAGCAATTGGTGGATCCTGCAATATTGAAAGCTTTTTAACAAAACAAAATGAATGTCCTTGGTTCAGACCTACAGTAAATATGTCTGCTTCTTAAATGCAAAACATCTCTCCATGAGCTCTGGGGCGTGTGAAGTATTGGCACGCAAGTTCCAACATGCAGAAATGTGTTTAGATATAAGCTGAAATTCACTGGTGCTGCAGTGTTACCCTGTGTGTTTTCCATAAGTTGTTTAATATTATGCAACTCCATTATAGAAAACACAAACTTGACTTTGACCTTTTGCTTCAGCATGGATTGTACTTCCTCATGATTTTTTTCAGGAAGCAGATAACAGTTAAACTGGGTAACATAAACCTAAACTGTCCAAAAGAATTGGATTAGTATCTACTTACAAGCTGGATTTTGACATAAATTATCCAACTAAGCAACTAATCTGCGTTATTTATTTTTTTCATTGGGATCAACTCCTTATACCCTTAAATGCCATTCAGTCTAAAAGCTACATTTTAAATGTTTCAGGTCATCACCCTTAGCCAAAATAGCTTTGCATTTGTCTTTATTCATTGTGGGTTCAGTGTTAAACCATATAATACTATAATAACTTTTTTTATATACTTGGAGCTTTATTAATGTCACATCTCTAATTGACACTTCAGTGTTTATGTTCTGGCTGAGCAGGTTTTTGAGCAAGTGTCATTGGTGCTGGCGTAATCAGGTTTCACAAAACCTTGCTTCACTTGGCATGAACCATGTTGGCAAACATTTAGGCTGAGTTGTATATACATGTTATAAGATTCATGTCAAAGACAAGAAGCAAAAACAAAAAACCTTAAGCAGGACATTTATATTCAGTTATACATTTACGTATATATGACGCTTACATCACTAGGGTTGGGAACAGAGAACCGGTTCTTATTCAGAACCGGTAACAGTTATTCAGAACCGGTTCTGTTATTTAACAGGAACCGGAACCGCGCAGAATATTTACGCTTCGGTTCCAAACGCGGTTCCGATGCGATGACGGGCAAAGCGCTGGGAGCGGTCACTTTAAATAGCCGTGTCTTACCTCATGTATATCAATTGTTTACACTGTTTACAGTCACGCAACCAAATTAATGCAGTTTATCACAGAAATCAGTCACTCGCGCTGCTGTGCTGAGGTACAATTTGTGTTAAACACAGGGGCGGTTCTACTGTAGGATTTCATCTTTAGGGGGTTTAGCCCTCAATGAGAATTTGAAACAGGAAGAGTTTTATATTATATATTATATGACTACATAGTAAGCCAAAAGTTATGGTATTATTTAATGGCAAAAGTGGACACCAAAATTTTATGCATAATGTAATGATGCCAGTTTTGAATCAAATCAGTTTATGTATGTGTGCATTCTCTACAAACAGTGTGTCCAATGAATGCAGTCATTAATAAAAAATATTCACAAGACAAAGACCAAATCAATAAATGTTATTTTTATTTAATATTGAATGGATTATTTGCATTAATATTTTGTTTGCGCTATCAACTCTGGTAATAAGAATAGTGAAATTTCACTGCTTTTGGTTGCCGTCTTTGCGGTTTAACCGCTGATTAACGTTATATAGATACGTAAATGCCTCCAGCTCTGACTGCGCATGCACGCTGCGCGTGCCTGTGCTTCTCCGTTCAAATAAAGCAGACAGCAGATGACGCACTTTTGAAAGACTACAACGCACGTGCGTAAGAGCAAAGAATCGCTCTTGGATCAAACTGATAAATAATTTTCTTTCCAATCGAAAACATGTCCTGCATTTTAACGTAATTTTTATTTTTTATTTTTGAAAGAAAAAAATATACTTATAGTTTTAGGGTGGCTGAGATCACAGACGGGGGGCAGGAGCCACCCTAAAAAGGTCTAGAACCGCCCCTGGTTAAACGTCTAAAAAAAAGTCTAAAGTGTGGATTAATTTCCAAAGCTACAAAGCAAATCTACCCCCTCCGAGAGGGTTTTCTCCACAGCTGGAGATACAATAAGCCAGGAAAGGTCTTGTCTTCTCCCAGAGAAAGCAGACATGTTAATTTTTCTTCAGAAAAATTGCTAACTATGTTAAATATGATGTTGGATTTATTTAAATTTAAATTGACATGAATTGAAATGCTCTGTTTAAAATATTTAAAGAGTGATTAATAAACACAAATGGAATTGTTTAAGTATTGTGCATTATTTTTCACATTTCTTTTATTATGGAATCGGAATCAGAACCGGGAATCGTAAGGCAGAACTGGAACCGGAATCGTCATTCATTCATTCATTCATCTTCTACCGCTTATCCGAACTACCTCGGGTCACGGGGAGCCTGTGCCTATCTCAGGCGTCATCGGGCATCAAGGCAGGATACACCCTGGACGGAGTGCCAACCCATCGCAGGGCACACACACACACTCTCATTCACTCACACAATCACACACTAGGGACAATTTTCCAGAGATACCAATCAACCTACCATGCATGTCTTTGGACCGGGGGAGGAAAAAATATACTTATAGTTTTAGGGTGGCTGAGATCACAGACAGGGGGGCAGGAGCCACCCTAAAAAGGTCTAGAACCGCCCCTGGTTAAACGTCTAAAAAAAAGTCTAAAGTGTGGATTAATTTCCAAAGCTACAAAGCAAATCTACCCCCTCCGAGAGGGTTTTCTCCACAGCTGGAGATACAATAAGCCAGGAAAGGTCTTGTCTTCTCCCAGAGAAAGCAGACATGTTAATTCTCCGGGGGAGGAAACCGGAGTACCCGGAGGAAACCCCCGAGGCACAGGGAGAACATGCAAACTCCACACACACAAGGTGGAGGCGGGAATCGAACCCCGACCCTGGAGGTGTGAGGCGAACGTGCTAACCACTAAGCCACCGTGCCCCCCCGGAATCGGAATCGGAATCGGAATCGGAATCGGAATCGGAAAATTTCTTTTGATACCCAACCCTATACATCACTCACTGACCTTTGATTAAGATGAGACGGAATACGTCACACAGAATACAATGCTATGGTGTAGGTGAAGGAGTGATTTTCTTTCTTATGCAGTTGAACTGCAAACTCTACTGTGTTGGATTGAGTGTATTGTTGTTGTGGTATGTTTGTCTGAAGTGTGTCAAATAGGATCACAGCAAAGTAAATATGTATGGAATTTAGAGAGATATAAAGGAAGAAATGTGTCTTATGTCAAGCATTTACCCTGACAACCACAGTTTCAGCTATAATGTGCACCAAGTTCAGTTTATGAAGAATTTTAATCTGAAATCAGTCAGGTTCATCCACCCACTTATTTGGCGAGGTATTATTATGGGTCAAGCCCCGAAGGGGTGTAGACACCTATTGTTATCGTTAGTTTTCTTCTTCTTATCATTATTCCTCTTCCGCCATAGAAGTCAATGGCAGCCCATAGAACCGTACATAGGAAAGTTATGTAATTTGGCACACATGTGGAGGCCAGTCTTAGAAGTTACTGTAGCAACTTTGGTGTGTCTAGCTCAAACCCTCTAGCACCACCAACAGTCCAAAAATCCAATTATGTTCATGTTCATAACTGCTAGAGGCCTAGACACAAAATTCTCAGAATCAGAATACAGCACAAAGAAGACTGGGCATCTGTCTGTCTGTCTCTCTCTCTGTCTGTCTGTCTGTTCATGGTAAACATTTGAACACACAGCGCCTGAGCTGTCACTTTATTTTCTCCTTGTGGTGAGCGCTCTTCAGTGTGTCCTCTACTCTCATCAGTCTTCCTGTAAATCCACACTGTCACAGAGCTCTGTTTCTGCTTTCAGGGGAACTTGTGAGGTTTGGTGCAAATGACCAGCACCACAGTGACACACATACACACACACACACACTCACAAACACAGACACACACTCACAAACACACACACACACAGACACACACACTCACACACAGACACAAACAGACACACACACACAGACATACACAGACACACACACACACACTCACACACACACACACACACTCACACACACACAGACACACACACTCGCACACACACACACACAGACACACACAGACACTCACAAACACACACACACTCACAAACACACACACACACAGACACACACACTCACACACAGACACAAACAGACACACACACACAGACATACACAGACACACACACACACTCACACACACACAGACACACACTCACACACACACACACAGACACACACAGACACTCACAAACACACACACACTCACAAACACACACACACAGACACACACACTCACTCACTCACACACACACTCACACACACACACAGACACACACAGACACACACACAGACACTCACACACACGTCTTGTTGTGTCTTGTCTTGTCTTCTTGTGTCTTGTCTTCTTGTCTGTTGTGTCTTGTCAGAATCAGAATCAGATTTATTGGCAAAGTGTGTTGACACACACAAGGAATTTGGTTCCAGCAGTTTGTGACTCTACAAACTTGTGTCTTGTCTCTTGTGTCTTGTCTTGTTGTGTCTTTTTGTGTCTTGTTCTTGCATATTTTGGATCCTTTGCGCATGCCGATTCGAATGCACCATATGACGTAATTTCTGTCATTTCTGACGTCATTTTCGAACTCCTCCTAGACCGTGTGTCCGATTTGCATGTCCTTTGGTACGTTGCATCTAGAGACACCCTTGACCAAAAGTTATCAAAAGGCTTTTTGATAGACCAATGCATTCTCGTATACCGTGGCAACATACATGGTGGCGAGCACGCCAAAACAGACGTGAGGCTGTATCTTCGCAAAACTTTGTGTCGACACGAAACTTGGTATATGTCATTATAGTCATAACCTGAGCATGCATGCAACGTTTCGTGACAGCGCCACCTAGTGGCCACGAGATTTTAAAAACAGCTATTTTCGCTTATAACTACTGCAAACTTGAGTCTAAAATCATGAAGGAGGTGTTGTTAGACTCCTTGAGGCATGCTGAGTCAAACGATACCAAACGGTTTTCGGACGGCCATTTTGTGTGTCAGCCATTTTGAATTTTCACATTAAGTTCAGTATTTTACGAATGCAATGCCACATTGCTACGAAACTTGGTATGGTTCATCAGCGACATGTTCTGAGCGCATCTGATCGGTTTGACCCCGGTATCGCTGCTTGCAGCTATATTTATTATTATTATTATTATTATTATTATTATAATTATTAATAGTAGTAGTAGTAGTATTTTGCTACCTATTTTTTCTACCTAAGCTAGAAAAGATGATGCTATGACTTGTGAAAATACAGGCTAACCAAAATGATGAGACACAGCTTTATATTCTAGTTGGGCTGGTGCTCTGTTGATGCTCGTCTTGTTACACCTATTCAGTATATTCAACATGACAGAAACACACAATGATACCATCTGACTGCCATTTAATGATGACTTTGCAGACAGCTCTTCTTTTACACAACCAATTTATCTGTAAAATGTGTCTGTGCTTTCTTATTACTGTTTCCACACGGCACAAAGCAAAATCCAACATCATCCATTAACAAAAAAACAAAACCAAAAACAAAAGTCTTCAGCTCCAAGTGCAGACTGAAGTTCTATGTCTATCAAAGGCAATGAAAGTGAAGCATCAGTGGTACCTTTATCGGTGTGTATGATCATACAGTGAACAGAAGAGTGTTTTACATGTATCTGTACAGGGTTTCAGAGTGCAGTAAATGTTTACAATTTTGCTCGAAAAAAAAAAGAAAAAAAAAAAGACAATGATTCTCAAAGAGAAAACAACTATTGTATTTGACATATTTGTTTCAAATGGATATTTATGGGAAATGACAGATATTCTGTCAAATATATATTTTTTATCTCATAAACATTTGCAGATGTTGACATGGAACGGTTCAGCTAAATGCAAATTTTTTTAAACTTAATGGCTTATAATATTTATTTAAGCACTCTGAAACATTTCACATTATTTACAGGCTATGTGCACTCTGGGTACAACTGAGCAACTTTAAAAATCTGGAGAGATTAGCACAGCATATGTACATGTACAAATTACACACATCCTCATATAAAGGCTATTTATAAATAATTCAAAGTTCCATGGTAGCTTTTGTGTGGCAGTTCTCAGATTTCACTGTGTGCACACACACCCTAATATGTGTGTGTGTGTGTGTGTGTGAGAGAGAGTGTATATAAATCATTCAGAATAAGGAGAAGTTTAAAAAACAAAACAAACAAAAAAAAAAAACAGCATTCATGAAGTGCTCTGCTGATGTGGAGGATTGAAACAGTTGTGTAATTATTGCAGCAATCTATCAGCATGCTCAGTAAACTCAACGCTATACTATACAGATGTGCTTTGGGCTCTGCTGTTGGCTTTTGTGTTGTGTACTTGCATAACTTGCTGTTGTCATGCTGTTGCTTGTTCACAGTGGTTTAATACAGCGGTACTGAGCATATCTAACAAACACTCGTCTTATAACGTGATCTGAGGATATTAGTTCAAAGTAGGAGAGAGCTGGTACAATTGTGTACTTTTTTTTGGGTTTAAATGATTGTACTGATACATGGGTCATTTGTAACACCACTTAGAACATGCTGTAAACCATGTACATCAGGAAAATCAGTGTTGAGCCGTCATACATTCACTCTGTGTGATAGCTTTGAGTGTGACTTGGAAAATATTAACAGGATAAAGTAGATCACTGGATATCTGTTACACACATTCACAGAACAATCACCAATTTAGCCCGACTGATGATGCAGAGCCCATTAATTAGTTTTGCCTCATTTTCTTTTTTTAATCATAGTAAATGCAGCAAAAACATAATTACAATGTTTTCTGATGTTTTTTTGAAGTGTCCCGAGAATCCATAAAATGGGAGGCTGCTGAGGCAAATATGCGGATCAGATGATGTGCTGTGACAAACCTGAACAGGGAGAAGCTGAAGTACAACCAACTATGGATTACACACATCTTATGAACTATGTATCATTTGCTATCCATACAAGCACAGAACTTCACTTGTCTGTGTTTGTGTGTGTGTTTGTATTTTGTGTTTGCATGATGCCACACAGTGCTGTTGTACGTTGCTGCACAATCAGGCCAACAGGAGTTACGGCAGTACCACAGATCACACCTGTGCTTTCTCACAGTCAGAGATTAAGCATAAAATATCATTAGACAAATACTTCAGCCACAGAAGAAAGGGGGCTTTCACAAACATGTCGAGCAACACTATATGGACCCTGCTGTTATTTTTTTTCATCTAAGAAGATGTCAGATTTACATGTGTGCAGTCTAGAAAACAAATATCTTACAAGTGTGCCAGCTCTCCTGTGTACTCTGACACATTTCTGTTTAGAATCTTCATAGACTATTATTGCAAAACAGAAAGGCTTCAAGGTGTTCAAAGGAAATGAAATTAGTTAAAAAGGAAATTTGGAGACAGTTCTTAACTTTTCATTTTTGCATCTATTAATGGTGTGCTTGTGTGGACATAAGGCTACAGTATTAATATTCATTCTGAATCACATCAGAAGTAGAAAAAAAACCCTTTTTCTGTCCATGAGACAGGCACAGAGTGGAGTTTTTAGCTTGTAGTGCTAAACAAAGCTACTGACACTTGCTAAAGCAAATAACGTCGTCCTTCATGTTGTTTTTAATTCCTTAAATTAAGGCACTTCCCCACATGTGAGGTGATGGAATAGTAATAATAGTCTCTCTCTCTCTATCTCTCTCTATCTCTCTCTCTCTCTCTCTCTCTTTTGTTCTATCTTTCATGGTTATGTTTTTCTTCTCAGCAGCTTTCAAGTCTATCGGACAGTCAGAGCGAGGTCACAGTGGTTGGATTTGACAAGTTGGAATCATTACAAGAAGATGGAGTGGAGCCAGTTTGTGGATTGAGCTCGTGGTTTGTGTTCTCCGTCAATCTGCACACTTGCTCCTCTCCCTGTCGGATGAGTTCGTCCAGGTGGCGTTGGCGGATGAGAAGGGCCGGTTTGGCCCGAATGTAGCGCCGATAGTCACGCAGTTGCGCAGTGCTCAGATAGCCACCCAGAAACTGGAGCACAATGCGCTCACGACGGTCCAGGTTCTCCTTCAGCTCACGTGCGTCTTCCTGTTGACTGCGCAGCTGCCTTTGTTTCTGCTGCAACGACGCCTGGTCACACACAAACACAAAAACCAACTGATATGAATATCATTTGGAAGAATGGTGTTGAATATAAGTATGAGCTGAATATCATTTGGAAGAATGGTGATTTTCTCTTCTGTGCAGTTGTAGAATAAATGCAGAAGAAAACTGAAGCTGTATTGCTGGCTTGTGGTGGCTTAACACCTTCATTTGTTTTGGACTTTGGGTTAAATTGAACCAATTTAAGAGAATGACAATAAATGTCACATAACACTGCAGTGGCAAAGAAAACTACTAGATTATTATATGTTATATATTTGCTTGTCTAGAGGCCTGATATGTCTTTTAAAAAAAGGGGACACCTTTGCCTTGTGCCCCGAGTCTCCTGGGATAGTCTTCAGGTTCCCTGACACCCATCAGGATAAGCAGTAAAGAGATCGTTGGATGGATGTCTTTTAAAAAACAGCATACATAGACAAATTCTATAGGTATATCTTTAGCCCTTAACTTTTATCTGCTCAGCTCAAAGGTTGGATAAATCTTCCAAATGAATAAATGTAAATGTCAAAATCAGTACAGGTGTTTAAACAAATACAGCATCTTCAGGTCATGTCAGAATTTCAGAAGTATCGAGTTTCTCCCTTGTAAAAGTGTTCATCTCTTGGTTGATCTTATAACAACCATCACAGTATCTTTAGCAGCAGCTAAAATTAGCATGTATAATGTATAATGCCAGGATTATACATTTGAATCTAACACTCCAGGAAGAAACAGAAGCATGTGAGACTTTTTGAGTCCAGCAAATGAATATACTAATCATATCTTATCTTGTTCTACACTGCGGTTGGATATTTTAGCAATCACTGTTGTTATGCTTTCTAAATAAATGCTGGCTGAAGTGGAATAGTTGTGTTTAGATTAGCTTGTGAACACTGAGCATGTAGACAAACGTGTGTTTAGCTTGCTTGTGTTTACACGGCTGTTATAATGGCACTACCAGATGAATGAAGTTTTAGTATTTTGAATATTAATTATATTTTAGATTTCTATCTAAAAGATGTTCATTTATTGCAGTTTTGGAAAAGACAGCAGCTCCGATAAAAACCTTTAGGGCTTCATCTTGTAATGTGGCCATATCCAGAGCGACCTACATTTATACCACTGAGCATCTGACAGTTAAACGTCTTCCTCAAGTGATTTAAACTCATAACCTTCCAGTCGGCCAACATCTTAACACTGAGTTACCACTTCCCAATAAGATTCTTCAGAGTGCAGAGAGAGGCACGATCCAGGGAGCGGTTGAAGATTAAGGGCCTCTCCTAAGGACCCAATGGTGGCCTACGATCTTAGATACCTACAAGCACCAAAAACCTTTGCCAATACGCCACCACTGCCCCTAAAAATGACCATGTTTCCACCCCGGTTCAAATCAAAAGCCTTTTGCGTCCTAGGCAAACTTAATAACCACCACATTTACCTTTAAATTTACATTTGCTGTATATGACAGACTCCCTTATCGAGAACAAGCTACAGAAGTGCTTTGTAGTCTCAATCATAGACATATCTCATTCTACTACAATGAATAGATGCATTGTACTACAGCAACAACATGGTGTTGTTATTATTATTATTAAGTGTTCAATTAAGTCTTTACTAAAGGGATAGATTTTTATTTTCTGTCTAAAGAGAGCCAGTGACTCACATAGCCAGGGGAGGTTGCTTCTACTACCTGGGTGTTAGTACAGAGAAGAATCTTAATGCCTGTCTTCTTTGTGGTGCATGGAATGCTAGGAATGTGCTACTGAGCAGGGTCTGATAAGTGCTTTCATGCAGGTGTAACTGCTCTGGCTTGGTCGGTGATGGTTAAAGTTTAAAGAAGTATACACAGAAGTAATAGGGACAATTTGTCTGAAAAAAAAAATCAGGTTGAAAAAGTCATGCAGCTGGATTCAGATGTAGTAACAAGGGTTAAGTGGGACATAGTGTGAGACCTGCTTGGACTCAGCTGCAGTAGTAGGATCAGAATGATCAAGAACCCTGACTGATGGGCATTTCCTTCTGATGTTGTACAAGATGAACCTGCATGACTAAGACATGTTATCAGTGTGATGAGAGAGCAATAGTTGGTTGTCCAAATTACACCAAGATCCCATGTTGTTTCTTTCAACTGCTCATGTTTTTTGAGTGCCCTTCATGACACAACCTTCCCACATTTACCCAGGCTTGGACCGGACTGAAAGCATTCTGACTTGTACAACACTCAGTGTCTGGACTGGTTTCCTGAGTGCGATCCTAGCCACTGGACCAGCAGGGAATACATATTGTCACGTGCATGATTTTATTGTAGTGTAGTTAAATGCTGACAAAAGAAAACAACGAAGCAATAATCCACCAGTACTTGAATTAACAGCCATTCACTGGGCCCCAGATATCAATATTTTCTAATGCTGTGTGCAAATTTTTATTGTACTTTTTGTACTAAAATGTAAAAAACCTGGGGAAATGCTGATTTTCCTGACAAAGCTCATGTAGCTTGTATATAGTGAAAGACATAGATAAAAGATATCCCTGTATAAAGACTAAAAGACAGATGTGGAAGTTATTTTGAATTACTTCAATGGCAGTAAAAATATTTAATAATAAGAAGCAGGCGCTATATCTGCCAACGACTGAGGCATTTGTTTACAATTTGTTTACATGCACAGACAGAGCGGCCCATCCTCTGTTTACACTGCTGCATTTCTTTTGTCACATTCGAATGATTAGTTGTATTTGTCATAATTTATGGGTTTTCATTAGCTTCCTTTCTTTATTCAAGAATTCTGTCAAATTCTTTAATTATAACACTTTATGAAATGATTGGTTTTTACAATATTTTCTCGATGGCATTCTTAGTCCCAAATCTTACATTAGTCTTTACACACGCTCAGGAGCATGAGTAGGATCTGAACGTTTATCAGAATTTACAGGATTTTCGTGTTGTTTAAACACTCGTACAAAAGATTCATGAACAAACCCATTTGCATCCAGCTTAATAAATGAGGATCTATGTTTCAAGGCAATACTGATAACAACGAAAAGAAATAAATCACTGCAATAAATGTTGAAAAAATTAATCTGTGCATCATATTACTATTTAAGGATATGCCAATTTGTAAGACTCGTGCTGATGACATGAATAACTGAGTGTGTAGAATGAAAACTCATTATAAGAGCTCTGCTTCTAGCTTAACGGCTAGAACGTTATTGATGCACTGATTTTTTTCTATTGAGGCTGTAAATGTATAATCTGTAAATTCAAATTCAAATTTAGTTGTATAGCACTTTTAACACTGGACAATAATACTGGTACGGCCTCTGTAGCTGATTGTCAGCTGACAGTCAGTGTTGTGTATTGCATATCACTGGTCACGATGGACTTTTGAAAGACCAACAATTAGGAATTGACAAAAAAAAAAAACTACAAATAATCCAGCACTGCTTAAAACAATGTGTATTGTCTTTGGAAATATTTTATTCTTGCTTTCTTCTAGCATTTGCCTCTCAGCTGTTTTTCCACCAGCCAAACAGCTCCCCATGGTAGCGACTGTTCTATGCAACACCTAATGGCCAAGATTCCCAGAGGAACAATGATCTGACAAACAACTGTATCCAGAACTGAATGAGTCCTTGAGCTGTGCTTTCATTGTAAAAAGAATAGCTGTTATGACCCTATGATCCGAACCTATCAAAGTATAACCAGTAATTTTCCTTTCAATCTGATTATAATGATTTAGATAGGGTTATAGTATTGGAATTATGTTAGAAATACACTGCAGTTCATTTCAGTTGAACTTTTATCAGCTTTACATTAGAACAATAAAGAGTGTTTACAGAAATATTATAGGGTTAATTGTAGAAATGTGAGCAGAAATGTGAGGTAAGTTACACACACACACACACACACACACACACACACACACACACACACACACACACACACACTGCTTGTGCCTTTTCTGGTTCGGAGCAGTACCCCAGGTGAAATGAATTTTGGTGTAGCATTAACAGTATAATTAATTCAGATTTAACTCTCAGTATATCCTTATACTGTAAAATAAATAAGTCTAGTTCAATTAAACCATTTAAGTGTAAATCTGGTGCCACCTGGTGGCCACGGCACTGCACACATCTCCAGATTCATGCTGTGAAAAGACTCACAGTGAAATTGTTCAAATTACGTCACAATATCTAGCCACACAAATATCATGGGTGGCTTTAATTTGGTAAATATATTTTGTTTTACATGAAGTGACATTATTGTAAATATCATAACATTCTTACTTTTAGAGCATCAACACAAAACCCTTGGTGTGTTTCTAGTTCCAGTTGTGTGAATAAGTTTTATTTAATAACTAGAAATGAATATGAGTGGAATTTACACTACAACGGGATGTGTAATAAGCATCATGCTGTGCTTTTAAATAAATGTAGAGTATATTAATAACAGTACTGAGTCAGCATCAGGAAAATGTTGTTATGTCATTAGGTGTCATTTTTTATTCAGCATATCGCTATGTTTTCTATTAGGGTTTATTTATTGTTTTCTATTAGGGTTAATAATTAGGGTTATTGCTAATTTGTGATTTGTGAACTATTCTTTAATTTCAGCTGTATGTAAATTAAACAAATGTTTGTTTGTTTTTTAAATGCACATGGATTCTTTTTTACTATAGAGCTCAGGAAAGGTAAAACATAAGCCTGTGTGATAATTAAAACAAATTCCTAAAATCATGAAAATTGTAATTCACAGATTTAAAAAAAACTGATTAAAATGAACTTTTGAGTCTCACTTTTTTCCTATAGGATTCAGATAATATATAGTAATACAAGAAGGATGTGTGATGTACGAATTCTTACGGAAGTTCCTTTGCTAATCTCTAAAGCTTGATGACTTCATTTCATTTAAATGTCTGCCATCTCATTTCTGTCACACCACACAGTGTGATGTCTATTAAGATGTGATGAGTAATGAGTAATAGGTGTGAAACAGAACACTAACACACCCATACTGAGAGGTTTGTGTGTCTAAATGGGGCTTTAGAAAGCAGTCACACCCACAACTCCTCTCCCATCACATCCACGGTGAATCACTGAAACTTTCGTTAGAACGCTAATGACTGTAAATTTGAATCCTGAAACCTACACACACTCACACGAAAAGAAAACCTTCCTACACAGCCTACGTGCTATATATGGTACCTTGAATTACTCTTCTGAATAGTATCAGGTATTCAGCAGCATTGACTGATTAGTGATCAGTTGCACATGGAAGCAGGATTTGACACTCAGCCTGAAGGAGACACCTACTGTGTATTTCCTGTCCTATTGTGTTCTGGTTTCTTCCTGTGCTGTTTATTTTTCCTAAGGTTCACACAACTATCCTGTAAATCATCTTCTTACTTTTTTCACCCCAGGTTTTTACTGACGTCAGTGTACAAGTAGACTGATTAAACTATGAGAATTATTTAAATGTGTTGTCTGCCCTTAACATTGAGTATTTGAGAAACTGCCGAGCTCCTGTGAATTTCATACACAGCAACATCTACAATTGAAAAAGAATGGTGAAAAAAACAAAAAACATCCTGTGCACAGCAATTCTATGAGGGGAAGTGCCTAGCTGGGGAGAGAAGAATGGCTGGACCGGTCCGAGCTGACAGGAAGTCTATGGAACGTTTTTGGAGTTATTCATCTGTTTCATTCTGAGAAGAATTGACTTAAATAGTAGAATTCAACTGGAATTTTAATTACTTGATAGAGCAAATGCAGAGTCAAATCTGAGGAGATAACGGTTTGTTTTTCCTACAGTATGTATGTAGACAAGACCATTTCGTGTTTATTCATCCAGTTTACATGTTGTGTCTAGTCACGTGTTGTTTACGTGTTGTGTCTATTCAGAAATCAGCACTAAATACATGTTTAATTACTTTCTTAGTTCAGATTTTTTTAAATGAAATATAGTTTAGTTTTTATTTTGAATTTTTATAATGTTATCATTTTTAATTTTTGTATTTTAATAATAATTATTATTCATTTCTAACCCCACCCTAGAAGACCAGCAGAAGGATTCTGTGCTTGATCCTGTAGCCTGGATTCGGTTCAGACAGGGACTTAACCCAGCCACTGAGGGGTTGAATCTCAGTGCCGGTCCCAAGCCTAGATAAAATAGGAGGGTTGCATCAGGAACAGCATCTGGTGTAAACCTGGGCCTAAATCAAATATACTGATCTGCTGTGTTGACTATGAACAGAGTGACCGTCAAGGAGGTTTTTTCCTTTAAAATCATAGGTCGTTTTATTAACTTGCTTTACCCTACAGTTTAATTTGGCACTTTTTTTTGGAAGTTTTCACCCTTGATAACAACCACTTTATATTTGGGCCTAGTGCCACTGGTTCAAAGTGCAGTGCTACAGAGACATTAGTACTAGCACCAGGACTAGCATCAGTGCACCACTTGCAAGCATGTGTTTGAACCTCTCACCCTCTCCTCAGTGCTCCCCTTCTCTGTCTCTCTCTGCAGGGCATTAAGGGCATTCTCCACACGTGCCAGACGTCCACTCAGAGAAAGCAGCAGGTTGACGATTTTTTCCAAGTCACCGATAAACATACGGTACTTCTCGCTCTCGTTGGGTTTGCAGTGCTCCTGCACCAGTGCCTCTATCCTGCAGCCCAGAGTGCTGTAGCACTGCTGCTCCTCCACCAGTCTCTTTCTTTCCATCTGCAATGCCTCCAAACTCACAGTCAGAGCCCGCAGGAGCTCCACCTACAGGAGCACAGGACACACTGCACTAAGTACAATCTCTAGCATCTACTGAATTTCATTATTTTTTTTCTGAAAGATCACGAAACTCTGCAGTTTCCTATTCAGGACGAACTAGTACTTTATAAACAATGTTACTGTATTTCTATTCCAGAAATATGAATAGATGGAAATCAAACCTTCTTCTCGTTCAATTCAGACTCTTCTTCATCCAGATCAGTCTCCATCCTTCCCTGAATGGCTTTCACATGAGCTTCCGGAGCAACAAACACAGCACTCTGAACACTGTGTAAGGTGACACACACACACACACACAGTGCACAATTTAAAGATGACAATGTTGTACCACAGATGTCTTTCGACTGGGGAAAGCACAATAAGAACCTGCAAAACCCACAAATGGGAGGAGGCGGGAATAAAAACCCAACCCCAGAGATGCATGGCAAACATACTAATCCCTAATGTCTACAATAAGCAAATGGCTAAGCGACTTCATGATTCCAACTAAATCAATTCTATTACATTTTATTTGTATAGCACTTTTAACAATGGAGATTTACAGAAATATAACAATTTAGAAGAAAAAAGTTTTAAAAATGACATTTAGATTTATTTTAAAAGAACAAGCCTGAGGCAAAAGTGGCAAGGAAAAACTCCTGAGACAATGTGAGGAAGGAACCTTTAGAGTAACCAGACTCAGCAGGGAACCCATGCTCATCTGGGTGAGACCGGAGAGTGTGATTATAAATAATGTCCTTTCTACAACTCTATGTAGTCAAATGGAGTTGTGTAACCTGGAGCTCAGAGACATTTAATATAAAACACCAGTCAGGATTCATCATCGCCATTATTCTTTCAGAATCTTACAATGTTTAGTTTTCCTTTTAACCAAGTGCCAAACTTTCATGCAGACGTTAACCTGACTTAAGGTTAACTTTGTGACTTTTTGTTGACCTTTGTTGACCTAACTTAACTTTGTGACTGTTATTGTATCTTCTGGGTCTTGTATTTTAAGTTTTGGGAGAAATGTTTTTTTTAGCCTTGAAAGTACACAGTGTCAGTTCAAGTTCATGTTCAAGTTCAAGTTTTGCTTTATTATTAATCTTCCACATGTATAGTACATACAGAGATTTGAAATTGCGTTACTCTCAGTCCCAAGGTGCATACAGATAATGTTACAATAGATATTAAATATAGCAGGCATATGGCAGATAAAGAGCAAGTGCAAATGAGCAGACCAGTGTTACACAAAGTGACTGGTGCATGTCATCGTATGTTAGTGGGAGGGGGAGAGGAAAGACCTGTGGATGTGGAGTCTGGAGGGGTGGGGTGGGGTGTGTAGAACCCTGACTATCAGATTAAAGACAAAATAAAATCAAAAGCACTTAAAGGACAGTCCGTTTTGTCTTTATGTGTAAACATTACAGCACATTGGATGTTGCTTTTTCTTGTTTCCTCATATTTAGTTTTAGCAAAACTCTGGGAACATCATGAATTATTGTACATTATGATAATGTTATGTGGCTTAAGTTATTACTCTTATTTGTAATTTTCTATGCTTACATGCATGTCCCTATTAAAATATACATTCCATTGATAAATCATTCAAAAAAGTTTTTTTTTGATGTTCTCTAACATCCTGTCCCACTTCAATTGGAATGCAGACACACAAAGTCACACAGTCTTGTCCAGACATGCACAAAACACAAAATTCTGATCACAGATGAACTGGATTCCACTCAGCAAACAGGGCATAAATAACCCTCACACTCATGCACACACAATGGCATTAATGACGCATATTTCCAGACAGAACAGCTACTGCGTCATTTCATACACAGCTCAATTCATCAAATCTGTCCTCATATGCCACAAAGCACACTGAAACATCCACTGCGAGTTTTAGATGCATTTAATAAATGACGTGCTATCCTGAAAAAATACACCTTCATACTGAAGTACTATTTTTAATATTCAGTTTCAAGTGAAAATAATTGATTTTATTTAAACAACAACAACAACAATCTTTTTTATCTATTTCAAACTTATATAATGGATTAATATAACAGTATTCATGTTCCAGTACTTTACCACTAGGTGTCAGTGTTGCACTGCTTTTCCATGTAGAACGCCACAAAACGCAAAATCTTCAAATTATACACAGGAAGACAATCTAATCAAATGTTAGTATGCCATAATTTTTCCCATAGACTACAATTTCCTAATCGAATAAGAATTGATAGTGATATGGAAATATGTTAAGCATTTAACATGTGTACTAATGCAGTGATAAAGGCCGCTAAAGCTCTTGTATTTCTCCTATTGTATGTCCATTATAAGGATCCACTAACACATTCACCTTTTATGAAATTAATCTTTTAAAACTATTAGGCTCATTACTTAGATGCTTTCAAGTATATTATGACAATAAATCAAGTTATGTAACTTCTATGTACTGTTAAGTAGCTTATCATTTTTTAACTAACTGCAATCATTAAAAATATTTTTTCCCTGAGATGACATGAGGAAGAAACCTTGAGAGGAACCAGGCTCAGAAGGGAAACTATTCCTCATTTGGGTGACACCCAATAATAATAATGATGATAATAATAATAATAATAATAATAATAATAATAACCACTAAAAGAGACATGGTTTTCCTTACCTGTCACCTGCATGACTGCTGCTGGTCTTCACTTGTTGCCATGGACCAGATGAGCAGGAAGGGAAGATGTCTTCCATCAAGTCCAGCATAGTGGAGCTTGCCCAGATGTCCAGAAGAGGAGCGAGATCCTCGTCTCGGCTCACCAGCTCCCGAGCCAGAGTCTCCACCTGTACCTCCGCCTCTGTGCGCTCTCTCCTGGCCAGAATTGGTGACTCAGGGTTTTCTGAAAGCTCTTCTGGCCCAGTTTTGGAGATCACAGCAGTGACATTGGTGATATTGGGCTCAGAGGTTACTGACAAGGATGGGACAGTGTTATACAACTGATCATCTCTCTCTTGGTGGGTGGTTGTGACAGATAGATGCTGAGCGACACTGTAATGAAAGCATGAACAGTCTTTAGTTCTTTAGATCTTTTCCAGTTCATAGATTTCTCTTTATTTATTTACTGAAGCAGAGCCACTGACATAGATGCTGAAATACATTTAAGATTCATTAAAATAGATATAAAATAAAGGAATTTTTGTGCAAGAACAAGCATATTGGGTTAAAACAGCTTTTCCGTTTCCTTCAGTTGTTATTGTCATTACTAGAAATTACGGTTACAGTTACTTATGCTGCTGTGATGTGGATGGAGGTCTACAAGAGGGAAATTGGCATCCGAATTCTGTCATAGCAGAAGGATTATCAAATCTACTTTTTGTCCAAAATTACTGTTCACCAAGAGTAACTTTAAGTACAGTGCTCAAAACTGTAATTTTTACTTTAAGTATCTACTAATTAAAGCTCATTGAATTGATTTATCTACAATAAATAAGCACAAAAAATAACTGCAGTTGTGACTGCCTAATGTGAATAAGTTATATTTCCGTAGCATAATTATGATTAAAATATACATATACATATACAGTAATCAATAATATGTGCAGTGGGAATGAGTGAGTAATGGGTGAGCTGTACATCTCTCTGTGGTTCAGAGCAGTATATTTATTTGCTCTTTTCTCACTCCTAAGCTGAGCTATTAAAATATTAACTATTAGTAATAAAAATAACAGCTCCACTCTCTCTATTTACTGCCACCTACATCCCCAACCTATCTCTCAGGGTTTTCTTTCTTTTTCTCTCTTTCTCTCTTTCTCTCTCACTCACTCACTCACTCACTCACTCACTCACTCACTCACTCACTCACTCACTCACTCACTCACTCACTCACTCACTCACTCACTCACTCACTCACTCACTCACTCACTCACTCACTCACTCACTCACTCACTCACTCACTCACTCACTCACTCACTCACTCACTCACTCACTCACTCACTCACTCACTCACTTTCTACCGCTTATCCGAACCACCTCGGGTCACTGGGAGCCTGTGCATATCTCAGGTGTCATCGGGCATTAAGGCAGGATACACCCTGGACGGGGTGCCAACCCATCACAGGGCACACACCCACTCTCATCAGGGTTTTCACATTATTTTAATTTTCAGGTTTTTATAACAGCAATCTGTTCAGCTGTGGGATAAACTGAATGTCAAAAACCACTGAGAGATCTGCAGAGACTGTAAAGTGCAAGTGAAAAACTGTATGCCAATAATAGTACGTTTGTGCCGTACATTTCATGAGCATTAGGTAACATGAGTGGTCAAGTCAGTAATTATTAACAGCCTTGATAAAGAGGAAAAGAATCCTGGTTAATATCTTCAATCACTTGTCCAATGTATTGCCTTCAAAATGACTGTATTAAACAAAACCACTGCACTACTGATGGAGTTTTCATATGATTAACAGTGCTATAAAAACCAAGACAGTATAATCCTAAATAACATCTGTGTTTGTACCTGTTCAGTATTTGTGATTCTTGAGACACTGTGACATCAAGTGACTCTTCCTTTATCTGAGGCTGGGCTGATGGGTATGGAATTGGAGGTTCCTCAGAAATGTTTCCTTCTCTGCTTGAGAGCAGCTGTAGTGGTGGAGAGGTTGGAGATAAAAACACTTCATCCTCCTCCTGTGAAACAACTGCAGATGAGGCAAAGTCAATACTGGACTCTGAGATCCGGAGAGAGGGGAGGGACCTAATGGGAGAGTTGGAGGCTTTGGGAGAAGTGGGCAATCCACAATTGATTGGTCTGTGAGGTGGAGAGAAAGATGTGACTGACTCTGTGACTTTTTGGTGTGAAGGTGAAAGGTCATAGGCTGTCTTGTCGGAGTTGTTTGGAGCATCTTCGGAGCTATTAACATTGGCAGAATTTTGATTGTCCATTCCTACCAGTGGATTTTCTGGGACAGTGCCTGGGAAAGTGATGGCATCTAGGTTGGGTTGGCATTGTGTCGCGTTGGTGCTGTGCCACGCTGAAGAGGAGAAAGGACAGGGTAATCCGACTGAAGCTGCTAGGCCTGAGGCACTATGGGCTCGGGGTCGGTCTGAGTGGCGCTGTCGCTCCCTCCTTATCACAGGTGGGTTCAGCTGAGTCAGACCAGGGGTAGGCAGAGAGCTATGCTCCAGACAAACTTCACTTGATGACCTTTGCTCAGGTGCCTCGCTTCCTGATGTTCTGTTCCACATACAGATAGAACAAAAAGTACTTAGAATATGACAAAAATACCATACTTAAAGAAATTCACAATATATAAAGCATACCTAAGATTTAAAAGATAACAAACCACTAAATCTTTCAAGCCATATGAATAAAAGCAAAATGCAATATTCACAACAAATTACACAAAGACAAATTAAGGATTTTAATACAATTTTCTCCCAATACAATCATTTGCCAGCTCCCACTCACAATTCAGCTCTCCCATAGCAACTAGGGAGGATGAAGGCTAAAACATGCTGCCTCTAATACATGTGACACCGGCCAACACATCTTTTTGAACCATAATTCCTTGTATATTGCAAGGCAGCATAACATATTCAGGAAACTGCTGCGCCTACATGAGTTCAGAGACAGCCAAGATTGGCTAGTGTTGCACTGAATGACGAAGAAAGTAATGGCATCCCTAATATATCTATTCCCATCCTTTTGGGTGCAGCACTTCTAATGTTATATTGTGGGTGGAAGGGCAACGATTGGGGCCAATTGGCTCATTTAGAAGACAAAGCAAAATCGAACCGGACAGACACACAAACCCACACACACCTGTTTTCTTTAAAAACACTCCCGAACAATCTGAGGTCTCCAGCTAAGGCATCCTAGAAGTTAAAAGAACAAGAAAACATAATGGGGAGGTGAACAGCAAGAGGGAAATGAATCAGACCAGAGGAAGTTAACCATTATACTGTAATTACAAAGGCAAAAGCCTTCTGGGTCTAAAGAGGCCGTTAAGTGAGGTATTATGAGATTACTAACCAACCAACTATTTTTAATGATAAATATTACAAACATCCACATAATTAGTCTTTACAAGGAAATTTAGTTTTGCTTTGCCTGTCATGTAATGAATGTTTTTTTGTTGCTTTGTTTGATCTGCTAGCCATGTTGATTTGCTCATGCCCTCAATTTAGTATGTTTCATGTATGTAAAGTATTTTGTAAAGTATTTAAGCAACAACTAATTCAAGACATTGGCTGTTGACTGAATCTGTCAGCCTGAAAAAATCAAACTTTTACAGGATTCTACAAGATAAAACATAATACGTGACACACTGGTGTCTTTGGAGTGTTTACATTTGATCACCTCTTGCAGTTCCTGTAGTAGTACAGGACTGTAGTAGTAACTGTCATGTCAAAAAGGTTTATGTACAGCGCTATCGCTTTCAGAGATTAGTGGAGCTCCTTAACCATGTCAAATGTTTTATGCCTGAAAATATGGCAGTTTATCCATTATCTCTCATGACTCCTCCCTGTAGTCACGAAGGAACTGCGTTTATCACTTTAGCACATCTGTCAGAGCAATGCCTGCCGCCAGGCTCAATGGCACCAAACAGGAAGTTGAGAGATTTGAATATTTCCTGGAGTTATTTCTTCATCATCCTCAACTGAGGATGAGAAAAATGTGGGATCAGACATTGCCCCTTTCACCCCCCCAGTAAAGCTCATTTGATTAATTTGAAATATAGAAAAATGGGTTGGTCATGTCCTTATAGAGCTATATATATATATATATATATATATATATATATATATATATATATATATATATATATATATATATATATATATATATATTTACCGATATCATTATTTTTAAGATTCTTTTCTTTACTTTTTTGGAGCACACTAAAACATGGGCTAAATGTCAAGAAAATAAATACAGTGACATATGAACAATGATCTGTGCCTCAAAATCCAGACTTTAATTTGACAACAATCTGGCCAATATTTAAATATTTTATTTGGCCCCTTGGTCCATTGCATCCAAATAAAGCATGGGGTCCAATTAGACCTCCATGCAAATTAGAGGATAATATTTCACTTTAAATATATAATTATATATAGTATAACTGGAAGTTATCTAATACCAAACAAAGAAAGATTTATACAGTGCTAATGTAAGTCTTAAAAACATATAGCAGGTTTATTACCAGATTGTGGTTCTCCACAGCTGGAGAGGATTTTGATCTGAAGTGATGAGAAACAGGACGGTCTTGATTGCGATCCAAGAGGTCCTCAGCAGAAGCTGATTTCCCTGAGCTTCTGGTTGGAACAGCTCTTTCAAGAAATTCATCCAAGCTTTGTCTAACAGGGGCACTGGGGAAGTGAGCCAAGTTTGGACCTGCAACATGGCTTGTAATGGCTCTCTTTGCTTGCCTTTCTGGTTTCTGTGGTTCTGCACTCTGTGGCATAAAAGCAGACTGATAGACTTCAGATTGACTCTGAGTTTGGGTGTTCCTGTTAGGGTGCAAGGGATATTGTGCATTGGTTGTAAAAGTCAAAGACTGGCGGTTAACATCACAGAAACCCTCTCGTCCTGGCTCCTGAATAGAGCACACACTGGTGGTGCAGGTGCGGCTTTGTAAATCCATAGACAAACAAGAATTCGATTGCATGAAGGCACTATGAGGACGATGAGGCCGTCCATCCATTCGCCGACCAGTCTTGCGTTCAACATAATCAGCCAAAGCATCTTGCTGCATCTGCTTTAACTCAGGTCTTAAGGTGGCCAATTTAGTACCTGTATTACGAGTAGCTACAAGTTCAAACATCCTTCGTCGATCTGCAACACTTGTCTCAGGAAGCTGGAATTGCAGTGGTACCTTCTTTTGAAATAAGCCAGAGTCTTTATCAGAAGTTCCAACCTCATGAATGTTCTCTGGCTCAGAATATGACATTTTCTTTTGTTCCATGGTCAATCGTTTCCGTCCACATATTCGCATAACTGAAGGACCTACAGGAGGGACTCTTGGAAGCTCAGGAGCATTCGTCTTGTCTGGTAACTCAGCTGGAATAACATGCCGTTCTTTAGGAGTGTGTGGAGAAGTGGTGGGATTTGGGCACATATTGGATTCCTTCCTATTCAGAGACATGTGCTTCACAGGCACAGGAGGAGGGTTTATGCTTAAGTCTCTTCTTCGAAATGAAGTGGATCGCAGCACCTTAGACTGAGCATCCTTGATGCTATCTCTATATGCTCGAGTAAAGGTGGTGTCAGGAACTGTGCCTAAGATGTCCTGATGGTCTTCTTTCCATTGAATGTCTTTATTGTTTTCCTCAAGATGAAAAGTGCTCTTACTCCTATGAATATCTTTGCCATTTTCCTCATTAAGTTGAAAAGAACTCTTGCTTCGGTGTAGGTCATGTGGTTTCCTATGCTGAGCTAGGCCAGCACTCACATACCTTGACTGCATATCCTGTGATGATTCTGCATTTCCCTCATGGCTGGTACTCCAACTTCTCAGTTGAGGGACATACTCTTTTTGCAGATCTTTCAGTCCAGACATGGACCTCTTGGCACTTTGGGTATCCTGACTTGGATAAATTGAAGAGCTGTAATTAGAGAGGCTGTGGCAGTGGCTGTGACTGTAACTGCGCGGTTTGGTCTGCTGTCTTTCAAAATGACTGACTTTCTCCATTACTGACATTCTCCGCTCACTTTGGGGGCTGCATTGGCTAGTAGTGCTGTGCGGGCTAGAACATCTCTGGACCTCTGCTAGTGCATTCTCAAGTCGGGTTAATGGATGATCCAGATCTTGGTCCCTCTGTTGACAGGTGCTGGATTCATTGTGGAACCTTCCTGACGTGTTGATTCTCTGATCACCTTTTTGAGGTTGAACATATTCCTGTAAAACTTCACATGCTGCACAAGATGGTTGTGGATGGACATTTTGTTCTTGACATCTACTTGGCACTTCCTCTCTAGGATGTCTGTAGGCTTCCATAGTATCCATCCCATGTAAGTATCTGGGTTTATCTTGCCGTTGCTGAACTGGAGTGTAAGGGTCCTTTCTTTCCTGGCCTATGGACATCATTTGCGGCTTGAACCCCTGTGTTTGGGGATGAGATCTGTTATAGCCACATTTGGTTTGAGCGTCATCTTTCACCTGGGTTGATTGTTTAGGTTGTGGGAAACCAGGAATCTGGACAGAGCTGGAGTAGGGTGCAATACTTTGGTATCCATTTTCTGCTGCCATCCTAACACCAGAGTCTGCTCCTCCACTGTGTTCTTTCTGAGGAATTGGTTTGCTCTCCTTGGCAAGTGCTGGGTACACACTACTAGAGCTAGGGTTTGTAGTTGGTATCTGTGCAAAATGGGGCTCTGGCAGTGGAACAGGGTAGATGCCAGTAGGCAGCATGGCTGATCCAGGTTGTGATAAAGGTGGAAGGCTTTGTTTGGGTTTAATTGTTGGGCTACTCTCAGGACTCTTTTCAATTACTGTGTGAAGCTGACCCTCTGTTCCAAATGATGATTTTCCTGATGCCACAGAGCCACTCGAGTGATGCCAAAAACCCTTGTGAAGAGCCCGCAAAGACCGAGCCTGTTCAAGACTGGACCATGAACTGGGCCGCTCATGGTTTTTGGTGGCTGCATAGCTGTCACTACGTAAGGGAGGTGAGGGTGCCCCCTTCAGGCTTTCATAAGAGTTGCCATTGTGTGTTTGGCCCCATCCTGGTCCCGCACTGTGACGATGTGATGTGACTGTACCACATGCACTGCTTCCACTGCTACTGCCACTGGTACTGTTGGAACGGTGACAAACCCTGCCCTGCATGAGTCCACATCTAGACTGTGCTTTGGTCTCATTAGCTTTTAGGATTGCTGCAGAAAGGACCTCAGGCTCTGCAGACATGCCCTGTTGAGAGTCATAGACAGTGCGGTCATAGCAAATACCTGCTTGATGCATGTCCTCTGCAGTTCTATGTTGAGGAACACTGTCCATGGAATATGAGCGCTCCTTGCTGAATGATGGCCCAGCTGCAAGGTATTCTGGGATACTTGAGCTGGTAGAGAAGGAACTGTATGCAGAATCACGTTTGCTATGCAAATGGTCAATACTATTGGAGGATTTGGAGACCGACAGCTGATTGCAGGAACTGTAAGTAGGATGCGAATGATCTAGGCTGTCCATGCTTCCCCTTGAACTGTACTGGTCTGGACTTTTCCTTAGAAATCCTGCATCATAACCTGACAGGTCTGTGGTGGAGGCACTGTGATAAAAATAAATAGTACAGCTAAGTTTTGTATGGTATATAAGTTAACAAGGAAAATGTAGAAATACAATATAGAAGAACATTTAATGGTGCTCCACAAGTTAAGATTTTAATGTATAAACCTATCAATAAATCAATGTTTTTCATTTTTTAAATTCCATACACAGCCAAATAATTTACACTTAAAGGTCATGCAGAACAGAAGTATGTTTTTTCATGAGGTGACAGGCCAGAAAAACTTGACCAGTGTGCAGTAGCTCTGGTTATTAAGATGTTATTGGAATCACTTAGCAATCTTCTTGGAAAAATGGACAGTGCTAGTACTATCCTTTGTGTTCATTTTGGGTCCTGGTTAAATTACTGATTGCTTTTGACTTGGATTAACATGAAAGAGAGTAACTTGGATCCTGTTTAGAGATAATAAAATGGGATATCTTTAAACAAGGTGGTATTATTTTCACTCTTTGGGTGTAATTTGAGTTTCCTTTGAGGGCTATACAGGTATTCACATGTTGAAATTTAAACAATAACAGTGCCATTCTAATTAACAGTGGATACATTTACTTTTCTTTTTTTATTGTTTTAACATCAATTTGTCTCTGACCTGGCATGGTAGCTTTGGTGCCAGGGAGCCCCCATGGCACCCTGGGATATCTGCATCATGCTGTCAGAGTCCAGAGGGCCCTCACCAAGTTTAGCGGAGTGCCAGGAATGGGGACGGGACCCAGGCTCACTGCTCCTGCAACAGAGACAGAAATGAATACAGAAGGGGACAAGGCAACACAGAGCACTGATGTACATGTCTAAATTGTCTGATTCTTACACATATACTATCATTAAAACTTTTTACCTTTTTTTTTTACCAAAAATTAACCTTGATTTTTTTTCTTTGTTAAAATATTATGCTGGCACCCTTAATCTCTAAATATATTGTAGTTAATTAATGTTGAGAATGCTTTAATTTTAGTTCATTTGGAGGTAGTACATAATGAAATAAAAACAATTCTCCATTTACATTGACAGAAAGGAAGTCAAGCAAACTCTCAAGCAGAGAGCTCAAAACACCTGCTCTAGTATATTTTTTTCTAGTATATTTCTAAGTTCCTGAAAATTAGCAATATTTCACAGGTCTGAAAAGCTCTGATCTAATGTCATATGATGTAATGTTGCTTCTGAGACAAATACGGGATTTCCAAAACAACATAAATGAACACTAAATGCTCATTTAATGTATTTTTCATGTCTCATCAAGCTGGCTGAGGCAAGAATGTGAAAATGTCCTTAAAAATTCCTGTACATTCCTATAACTTTAAAGCTATGCAGAAACAGACATTTCAAAGATAAACAAGGCAAAGAAATGCCATTTATACACACAACATTTGACTGACCAGAGACTCAACTGAAATTTTTATGGCACCAGGGATGCATCCAAAAGTTGTTTTGCTAAATGCAAGAGAAATGTGGAATTGGCTCTCTATCAAAAATAGTAAAACATCAAACAAACTTACACAAATTAAAAGAAATTTCTCCCATGGAGCATCTTAAAAGATACTAATCTGTAACTGTAGCATTAGATCTATCTTTATCAGTTATCATTTCATTCTTACATAAACAGTCTAAATTCTCAGTCCAGGATGTCTTTAGTGGTAGAGGTTCACAGTTAAAAACAATCAGTTGGCCATGATCAGCATTTTTGCTCAGGACACATACACACATAAACAAACACACAGATTGGAAAATGCTGAACTGATACTAGTCCTGACGCTAGTCTGTGGCCTGTAAGGTAAGTATATATAGTATATTGTACCTAGAAACCAGAATATTTTTTTGGGTCTAAAATGCTTATATAAAGTGGGTTTTAACTGATTGTCCTACATGTTTATCAATGAATAAATAATTATAACTATAAAAAATGACACTGTAGAAACCTAACAATAAAAATATAGGAATGGTAATAAACAGAGATCTAGTGCGGATCTTCTGACTAGACACAGGGCACTTAAAACTGGGTGGGTAAACAGGAAATGGTCTTGTCTACATACATAGGAAAAACCAAGCAGTTATCTCATCATGACCGAATAATGACTCTATATTTCTGACATTTTTGCTCTATAAAGTAATCAAATTTCCACTTGTGGGTTACAGAAAAAAGCTAAACAGCTGAAGAGGGTTTTGGTTTAGTGTTTTTATCATAAAGTGCTTAAGCAAAATAAACGTTTGCTAAATTAAAATAATATAATTCCAGGAGTGTTTGGAAAACATGTTACGTAATAGGTTATACAAAAACATTTTAGGTCGTGCTAGCTTCCTAACCATGCAGTATTATACACTATACATGCAGCTGTTAGATAAAGGATAAAACATGGCAGGTAAAGCTGTTATTTTAAAATATCAACAGAAGTGAAGTTAAACAGCAAATTTTGCCTGTGGCATGTACAGAAGAAAAGCTACATCCAGTTATCTTCTTACTAAAGCTATAAATATCCATCCCCTCACTAGCATCTCGTTTTCCTTTTTTTTTTACTGTACTGAAAAAGCACATGAACACGTCATGTTACAGAGAAAAATGAAAATGTCCTGAAGACTTACATGTGGTGCAAAATTTACTGTTCATTACAAACCACTAACACTAAATCCTCTCACTCTTACTGACATATCCTGTTCAAGTTTGGAGTCTGGAGAGAGGGCACGGGATGATTCAGAAATACACCCTAAATAGGACACAAGTCCATCACCAAACACATATTCACACACTCATTCACAACAGAAGGCAATTTTATCTGAGCTATTCCACATAGTTGACTTGTATACTTGTACACTTCTGACTTGTAAGACTCAAAAACAAATAAAAAGAAATAACTCACACTTAAAAACTGCAATAAATTAATATTTAACTAACTTAGCTAGTTGTGGCGACTCAAAGCACAGAGTTATAGCAAGGATGGCTATGTGTTCAAATCCTAACACTTCCAAACTGCTATGGTTGGGTCCTTAAGAAGAACCCATAACCTTACATTTAGTATCCTGCATCAAAAGTAAGAATCTCCCAAAAGAGGAAAAGTACTGGACTGTGTGTTATTTTATACTATGTAAGTTATTACAGCTGCTCCCTGTTCAGTGTCACTACAGCGGACCAGCCGATGCACATATTTGACTTTGGCACAGGTTTTACACCAGATTCCTTTCCTAATGCAACTTTTTCAGTGGTTCCTGTCTGGGAATTAAACCTGTGTCACAATGGAAAAAAGCACAGGAACCTGCTGCTGGACCTCCAGGGAAATGTAAGCTAATTTACTGTAACATATAATTGATTCCTTTAAAAAGACTGCAGACACTGATACCTCAAGCTCAATAGTTTCCTGCTTTACATTTAGCTAGACTTGACCAAAAAATCAAATGTACTGGAGTATGTGTTATTTAATACATTTTACCAGAACCAAAAAAACACTTACTGACAAAATTACTTTAAGATTTACAGAATTTTTTTTAAAGGTATGTTTATATTGCCATGTTTTTGGTTTTTTTAAACCACAATGCTCCGAACACTAAAGACTACTTCAATGATTATATGTTGTAATTTCATAAATAACAACACACATTAAACAAGATCTATTTAAACCATAATGTGAACACCTTGTAAATGAACCATAGAATTGATAACTTATTAGAAGGACTAAAAAATTATAAATTTGTATTTGAACATCATCTATGATACTTAAATATAAAATAAATCAACATTGCCGGTTTCAGGAATTCAACAATGCTGTGGTATAAAAAAAAGAACAATACAATAGTCACAGACCTCTGTGCCAGAAAAATGGGGTACCCCTGATGTCCCTACTTACTGTCATCCAGCAATGCTGCTACAATTACACACACCATTCTAGCAACTGTTACCTGGACGTGAACCTAAGAACCTTGGAGATGAGACTGTTAACACCCGTCTCTGCTGGCAGCTTGCACAGTGCTCCATCAGACCTGCCAAGCTCAGACCTCTTCTGCTTTTTTCGCAGTTTCCTGCGGTAAAATGAACCGAGCAGCTCCATTCACTCCTTCTCTGCTGAGCTCTGGTGCTGAAATGGTGGAGAACAAGCAGTTCCCAGTGTTGACCAATGTAAAGATGCTTACCATCATTCAAACATGCAATTAAACACTATTACGATGCAATTAAGCATCATTATGGACCAGTAAACATCCGGCCTCTCTGGAACTAACCCTGAGAATGCGCAGAGAGGATAAGGGAGAGAGAAACCGTAAGCGAAAGCGGGCTCGAGAGGAAAATGAAATACATGTAAATGAAAATTGTTTTCTAGATTTCAATTTTGGAAGTCAACGCTAACACAATAGCATGAGCAAACACACAAGAGTAGTCTGTGTTTTCATCTCTCTGTCTATCTTCTGTGTTCTTTTTCTCTCTCTTTATATCTTCATCTATCATTCAGCATATGACCCCAGTGTGAATTCATGGGACAGATCACACCCTGAAGGTGGAACAGCCACTGAAAGGGCCTTGTCAGTGGCATCATGCCTGGTGTGTATCTCAGCTTTATTAACTGACAAGTGACAAAGATTTCAGATGATTATTGCCAATGGGGAGAGACAGCCATGGTGATTGGTGACACACACACACACACACACACACACAGTCTGGAGTAGGAATCTCGTCACCTCTCTTTCAGATTTGACACAATGACTACAGATTTCTGTGTGCCTCAATGCTACGTTTCCTGGGAGACTTCAAGATTTTACCCTTGAAAACACAAACCCTCCAAATGTAAGCTGAGCCCCAGGAATGCAGAAGATCTGATACACACACAGACACAAATATACGCACACACACACTGCTCAAAAATGCCTAATCTTTCTTTCCACATGTCTGTTTTGGCTTCTGTCTAATGCTTTCTCTCTTGCCACTTCCCTCCTTAATTCCCTCTGTCCTCTGTGGTCAAGCTATAACAGGGTGTGTCTGAGTGCCGAACTTTTATCTGAGCTTGGGGAAACTTTGCTCCTAAATCTGTTTTATCTGAGAAAACCGAAACATGAGTGAAGATTAGACAGAAGGAGGGAGAAAGAGAGAGCAGGATAGATGGGATGAGGACAGAGAGAATGCTCAGTTACAGTCTGCCTGTTGACTGACAGATATGATCTGCATTTCCAATGCACTGTTGTGGACTCACAACTAAAATCCTCACACTTTTCCCTGGTCAACTTCTGACCTTTGAATCTTTCAAGCAATTCTGCGATAAAGTCAAACTTTTATTTACTAATGTGCTAGGATGTTTGGTATATAAGAGGGGTCTATGGCTTGTGTGTGTAACCTATCAGCCATATCATGTCCATTCTGGATTGTAATGATCTATGATAATGTCTATTGTTTGTCAATGTCTATAATCTGTTATATAGGTAATAATATTTACCTGTCCAGTGCTGGCACATACATTAGCTGCAACAAACCCTTGTAGTCTTTTCACTCATTTATAACACAGAGAAATTATTTTCATTACTACCCCAGATAATTGCTAAGGTGAGCCATGATACAGCACCGCTGCAGAAGAGCGGAATAAGGGCCATGTTCAAGGGCCCAACAGTGTCAGCTTGGCAGTGCTGGGGCTTCAGCCATCAACCTTCTGACCATCACTTAAAAATGGACTTAAAAAATTAGATGAAACTCCAGATGGAAAATATCATAAGGCCTATATTATATAAATTCTCTGCAAAATATGTGGTTGATTCAGTGAGGTTTTAAAGCAGACCTTGATCTCAATTTTCTTTAAGATTTTCTTACACTCCATTTGTCAGAACCATGAACACACAAAGGCCCTGAACACACAATGTCCTACAAACATGGCCACTCCAGACTACAATCCCCAGGAATCCCACCAGAGGTTTCATTCATCACCAGACATTTAACCACACACCAGTTCACAATTACACCTGCACCTATATGAACAGACCATTAACATTTAGCCAGTTGTAAGTAACGCTCAGTTTGTGTTTTCCATCCTGACATGATCAAATCTTCTTGCTATTTGTTCTGTCCTGGTTTTGATTGTTTTCTTGTCTATCTATTTACATGTGTGGTTTACCTTGTGTGTCCTGTTCGCTCAACATGTGACCTTTGCTTGTGTTTTATCTTTGACTTTGTTTTGAATATTTTCTGCCTTGATTTTTGTAAAACTGTTAAATTATTTTTGCAATCAATTTAGCTGTGTTTCCTTTTTTTAGCTGTTGGCCACCTATGAACATGTTGACTTCAACCAGATGTGTGGTGAAATAATAAGTCTGGCATAACAGTGTATGAGTTCTAAAAATATAACTGAGAATGGATTGTTGATGTTTTTGTATTAATTTACTCTGATTGCTGCTCTGACCCAGTAATCAACCCTTGACGTTCCCTTTTAAGGTTAGGAATCCTTTTAGATTTTTTTGTATATTTTTGCCACACAGCACAAGCTAACTAAAGTGTACATAGTGTAGTACATAGTCTCAGAAAAGAGGACCGCTAACTCCAAGATTAAAGGCTGCACACGGATGCACATTCTCTGAACATGACAAAGCAAACACAAATAAATGTCTACATTTCAGAGCTTGCTTTTAGAGATGGCTTTTAAATCAAAACTCCTGAAAGTCACAGTGAACATGGCCAACACACATACCAACACTACTAAACTTGTGATTATTCCTTTGTTGGGACATGATACAATATCAAATACAAGACAAACAACACTATTATAATCCTGGAGTGGCGATCAACAGTGACCGTCTCTCCCAGACTCCCATGAGGACTTCAGATCTTAATCTCCTTCAAATTACAGAGAGATTCTGTCACTACCATGCTATCCTGGTCCCAGAGGACACAAGAATGTAATGTCCCCAATGACAGACGACTTCCCAGGGTGGGGACAAGTCCAGGGAGGAGAGGAAACAGAATGAATTCAGGACATAATGTGTAGTCTGTGTTATGGGATGGGTAAAGGCGGTATGCATGGACTTCAGGAATGTACGGAAGACACTGGCGATGAACTGCGTGTGCACTTTATGTCGGCCTCCATGGTGTTAGCGGCTAGGAGGGACTGAAGGGGGGCAAAATGGGATAGCATAAAAAGAGAGAGAGAAATGAATAGAGTCAAATGGAAAGACAAAGAGAGGTAAGAGATACAGAGAGAGGAGCATGAATGATTCAGAGATCATGGATACGGTTTCTGAAACCACTACAGTGTTCATTTGGGCTGCTCGATTTCATTTAATCTGTTTAATCCCCTTTAACTTATAACAGCATGGGAGGTATAAAATAACAGTGTATTACACTGCATATTATACACTGTAGTAAATTCACAGCATTAGCATAGAGAGAGCTGTAAAAGTAAAATTTTGTTTATAAAATAGAGGATATACTGTACATCTTATGGACAAATGTTTTTGTCATGCACACATCCCTGACTTTAACAACAATGCGTTTGTGGTAAATGGGCACATTTCCACAGGTATCTTCCAAAATTTTGTGTAAAACCAAAAGATTTTGCCCATATAGTGTATAAGTTTAGTCAAATTAAATGTTATGTGCCCTGCATTTTAAATGGTAAAAAGAATTGAATGTTATGTTGGCTTCCAGGGGGCATCTCCCACCTTGTGCCCAGAGTCCCATGGGTGCATTGATAACTTCTAAATTAAAAAAGTTTGTGGGAGATATATTATTATTATTATTTAATCATGCAGTAACAAACTTTTATGTAGTTATACAAAGTTTGCAACATTTTATAGGGTCAAGACTGACATTAGCAGGTCAAAGACCAGGACTAACCGAGACCAAGACCAAGCCTTAAATGGGTTTGAGGTCAAGTCAAGATCAAGTCCAAATGTTCAAAAACAATAACCATAAAATGCTTTTTAAAGTAAAGCTCATAAACCTTCAGCTCGCTGGATTTCCTGGTGCACTGCACCAATGTCTAAACTAGAATAAGGAATTATTTCTTGGCAAACTTTTTTGGCAAACCCTCAGTTGAGACCAAGACCATAAATAGCAAGACCAGTGCCTAAGACTGACATAAATCTAAGTACAAATGGCAACAAATACAGAAAATGTTTTAACACCAGGGTTATTTCTATGATTGGATATAAGTCCTGCAGCCCTACCAGATCAATATAAAATATTTTCTTAATGCATGAACACTGCTCATTTGCGACGCAAAACCCAAACCAAGAGCAAAATCACACATAATTCTTATTACAACCTTTTAAATATGCAGTTTTTATAAGCTCCCCCTGCTGGTAGCCCCTGGCATCACGTCAGCCTGTAATTTTAGAGAACGGGGGACGCAGGTAATCATCTAAATTTTCTAAGAAATAAATATTTATTGGTGAAACTGATACAATCGACCTGCCAGTTGTTAATCAAGTCATCATGCTATCTATCATACATACAAAATAAACACAGCTTTCAAAATGTTATACCGATGAGGACAAACCCATAAATTAAGAAATGAAAACAAGTAATTCAAATATGACAATAGAATTGCAGCCACATAAGTGGAGGACAGGCTTGTCTGTCTGCATATAGCCATAAAAAGGCCATTAAAGTTTTATTGCAGGTCACAGTTATAAAGGAAAGGATGTTTAAACACACACACGCATACATACACACAGAAGACAAGGGCACTTTTTGTGTAGAAGGGATATTTGGGTTATTGAAGGAAACGTACTTTGTTGGTCTATAAAAGCTTTTTATGAAAGTGGTGTTTTTTAAAACTCAAACAATTCACAAAAGGCTGTTTGGGAAATGAGCTTTTAAGTCTAGAGTAGTGACGTGGCAGAAACAGCAGAACAATTCTAGAACCATCTCAACCCATTGCCATAGTGATACCCCAGTCCTGAATTCCGTGGGTAGGGGCACTGTGGAATCCAGCTGCCGAAGAATTTCCACCATGTGACCTTCGGATTGCCACCTTATTAGGACAAAAGATATTTAAAGAGCAGCCGCTAGCTGCTATATTTATGGCATGTGTGCATGGTACCAAAGAAAGTATGCAAGAAATCAATTATTTACATGTAGGGAATATGGATATCCTTCTTTGAAATGTGCGTCATTTCTTGTTTCCTTTCATTGTGAAGGAAGATGCACTGACGTTAGAATTGACCTTGGTGTGTGACGAAACAAGCTGAACAACTGAACCAAACAAACAAAAATGTTGAGCTGTAACAGCTGAGCAAAACAATCAAACTTCCTGCACAAAACAACAATCTACCAAAAATAATTAATTGATTCCTTCACAAAATTGACATTGAGAGATGGAGGACTAGAAGCACAAGGATGGGGATACCCTGTATGACACACACACACACACACACACACACACACTACAGATAATTTAGAGATGGCAGCCTACAAGGCACATCTTTGTACTCGAGGAGGACACCAGAGAAACCCCTGAAGCACAGGGACAACATACAATCTCCACATACACAGGGCAGATAAAGAATTTACCCCAAACCCCAGAGAACAACTATGCCACTCTAGCCCCCTTGTACACACAAATAAAAATATAAATATTATATATAAATCTGAAACGATATACAGGAATGGCATAAAGGTTTATGAGTTCAGGCAGACCAGAGGTTATAGCAGCAGCCATTAATTCCAGACTCGGGAGGACAAAGTCCAGCACAGGTGTTTTCCCTGTTCACAGAAAGATGACTGACCTCAGTGGTTAATCTGTTTAAAGGTGAGGAGTATGAGCCGGAAAAATACTGAGATCAGACAGGGTAGACTCTGACTCCTGAATTATAGACCTTATGATTGAAACAGCCATCAAGATAATAAATAATAATAATAATAAATCGATAGTAAATAAATAAAGTGAATAAATAAATAACTAGCCTCATTATTTCATCAGATGACACAGAGGTAGGGATGATATAACTTGAAAAAGACCGTAAATAACTTGAAAAAGACCATAATAATTGAAATAATATTAGGTGTTGGAACAAACCATAATACCAGATTTCTTTCATTTGGACGTATTTATTAGTTTTATTGCTACTAAGCCACTCAGGTAAGTTAAGCAAGTAACCTTAATGCAAATAAACACACACAGACCTGTGTTTGATGCGTATCTGAACTCCTCCACTGCATTGGTATGTATCGGCTCGATGGCAGGGTGACGCCGTGAGGGACTCAGAACAGCATAAATCTGCACAGTGCTCTCTAAACACACACACACTTAATAAGTGACCAGAAGGTAACAAACCGATTTAGGAATGCTGATTTTCAGTAAAGCTTTTCCTTTGACTAAATTCTTCTATTCTATTATAAAATCGTTCATATTTTAGACTGCCTACCTTAACATGACAAAATAACTTTAGCTTCCATCACGTATTTTCAGTCTGGAGTATAGGAGATGATTGAAAACAGCTCTGAGAAATAACCTATTGTCAGTGACCCCTATTTATACAGTATATAAATGTATACAGTTTATAAAGTAACACGTCTACATAAAAAAAGTAACCTGTTTGTTGCTGCAAGTCAAACTTTTTTGTGTGGCTTTAAGGGGCATAAGAGATTCTTTGATTTGAATCGATTAACATACATTGATTCACTTAGGCTAAGGCTCTGAACTTCATATATTCAGTACAGACGTACAGTAGACTATACAACTATACAAACTATCTGGCCAAAAGTTTGGTTTGCAGACATCTGACAATCGTATACTTATGTGCTACATGAACATCCCATTCCAGGAAGGCTTTTCAATAGATCTTGAAGTGTGTCTGTGTTTTCAGTATCGGTGTTTTCCGGTATCACTTCTCTCGTTACTTTCAAAAATTCTTGAATGCATTGTTTATAATTAACAGTCTGTCTATCTCTCACAGAACAACCTCCAAGACCCCAACCAGTCTGGCTTTAAAGCAGCTCATTCCACAGAGACAGCCCTTTTGGATGTCTCTGAGAAACTACATGCTGCTAGATCAGCCAAACTGTCATCCGTCCTTATCCTCCTTGACCTTTCAGCAGCGTTTGATACGGTCAACCACAAGACTCTCTTATCCACCCTCAGGAGTCTTGGGATTTGCGGATCAGCTTGGGAATGTTTCGCTTCCTACCTGGAAGGACGCTCATATCAGGTAACATGGAGGGGAGTGACATCTGCTCCACACAGACTCTCCACTGGTGTCCCACAGGGCTCACTACTTGGTCCTCTTCTTTTCTCCCTGTATACTCACTCTCTTGGTGAAGTTATTTCCTCACGTGGGTTCTCTTACCACTGCTATGCTGATGATACACAACTTATCTTCTCTTTCCCACCCTCAGATGCCACAGCTTCTGACCGGATCTCAGCATGTCTGGAAGAAATTTCATCATGGATGACTGCTCATCAGTTAAAGCTCAATCCTAGCAAAACTGAACTGCTGTTCATCCCAGGTGATTCATCCCCAGGTCATGATCTTGCTATATCCTTGCACAACGATCTGATCTCCCCTTCAGCCACAGCTCACAACCTTGGGGTAACCATGGACAATCAACTGTCCTTTTCCTCTGATGTTGCTAATGTGACTCGCTCATGTCGGTTTCTTCTCTACAACATTAGAATGATTCGGCCATTTCTGTCCACACAGGCTGCTCAGGTACGTTTCAGGTCTCTTGTCATTTCTAGACTGGATTACTGCAATGCACTGCTGGCAGGTCTACCTATGAACGCAATCCGTCCTCTGCAAATGATCCAAAATGCAGCTGTACAGCTTGTTTTCAACCTGCCAAAGTTCTCGCATACCACCCTGCTGCTGCAATCCCTCCACTGGCTTCCGGTAGCTGCACGCATCAGATTCAAAACACTGATGCTGGCCTACAAAGCCAAAAATGGACCAGCTCCCTCTTACAGTACCTCAAAGCCCTCATCACTCCTCACACTGCACACCACACCCTCCGATCTACCAGCACTGCTCGACTGGTTCCACCATCTCTCAGGGTAAGAGGCAAGTATACTACAAGACTCTTCTCTGTTCTGGCACCAAGGTGGTGGAACGAACTTCCCCTAGAGGTCCGGACAGCTGAGTCACTGGCTATTTTCAAGCGGCGGTTGAAGACCTACTTATTCAGGAAACACTTCAACTAGCACTTCTTTCCTTATCTTTTGCATTTAAAAAAAACAACAAAAAAAAAAACCTTTGACACTTTTTCATTGAAACTGATGTTTTAAACTCATGGTATCTTAAGTATGTAACTTAGTGAGCCAGCATTAATGTATTCAATGTTAGAGATTTAAGCACTTATGTACGTCGCTCTGGATAAGGGCGTCTGCCAAATGCTGTAAATGTAAATGTAAATGTTTTGATTTGTGTTCATTCAGCTACAAGTGTATTAAGTAAAATCAGGCAATGATGTTGGGTGACGAGGTCTGGGGTGCAGTCGGCATTCCAGTTTATCCCAAAGGTGTTCAGTGGGGTTGAGGTCAGGGCCCTGTGCAGGACACTTGAGCACTTCTACACCAACTTTGGGAAACTGTGTCATATAGCTTGCTTTGTGCACAGTAACAATGTCATGCTGGAATATGTTTGTGCCTCTATATTATAATACTACATATAACAAAATCCTGTAAAATTGTGTTTTTCTAAATTTGAGGCAACGGTTCAGGGGGAAAACATATCAAGTAGTCCACATACTTTTGTCCAGAGTGTAAATCTTTTCTCAAATATCGTAAACATATAACGTTAAGAATTCTTTGTAAGTAGGACATGTGTTTGACACAGCTTTAGTCTTACCCCTAGACAATGAGGGTGACACTGTAGCTTTGATGCTACATTATGCTCAACTTTAGAAGGCCATCAAAAATATAGGTAAGTTACTTTTATACCGTGTGATAATTTTCCAAAGAACACAGCCATGTGATCAGGTTAACAGAACACGGAAGTGGTTCTTGGCTAGCTGTGGTTAGTGCATGGCAGGTTAAGACAGTATTTGTCGAAGGAGGCACGTCTCGTCTTTTCACCACTTATTCTCTCTCTCTCTCTCTCTCTCTCTCTCTCTCTCTCTCTCTTTCTTGCAGTGATGTGTGATTTGTGAAGGATCTGGCAGACTGTCCATGCCGGATACATGACTGTGTGTGATACCAGCTTGTGTGTGTGTGTATGTGTGTGTGTGGGTGTATGTGTGTGTGTGTGTGTGTGTGTAAAACTGTGTGCCTTTAGTTTCAGTGTTTGTAGATAAGTAGGTAGTAAAACCCATAAATGAGCATCTGTTTATGTTGTATATTTAATCAACAACTTCAAAATGTTGAAAGATAAGACAACTGTGGGTAACAATTCTGACATGGCCTGTGTGATTCCAGTCAAGAATGTGATGATCAGAACTACCATAGCTTAGCAATCTGTTGGACTATGGTAGACAAATTGTTTTCTTGGAGTTGAAGAAAAACTCTGGACTTTGAGCTGGACTTTTGATGCGAGATTGAGAGAGAGAGAGAGAGTAATATTTTCCAGAAAATTCCACCCCCCAAAAAAGTCTGATAAAATAATTAGCACAAAAAGTCCAGGAAGCAGCTCCAATTTAACGCGAGTTACGACGTGCTTACACATGCCGACGGTGTTGAATGTAATTAGTGCTCATTATATAAGCAATAAAATAGGACAAAAATTAATTCCCAACATGGGGGGTGATATAGCCTGATGTGGAACAGCAGCATGTTTTTAAACCATGTATGTTTACATGTAATTGAGTAGAAAACCAGTGAGACATTATAGTAACTATAAATAATCACCCCCTTATCAGCCTCTCTGTCTCTCTCTAATTTTTTTCTATGAACCATAAAGCACATAAACCCTGTTCTCATGCTGGAAAACTTACTGGTGATACCAAACGCTGACACTGAAGATTCCTTTCATAAACATAGATCTTCCTCCAAACAAATCCCGGTGAACAAGCTGCTACTATTAACTAAAAATATCACACTAAAATATTATAACATGTGCATTAGCATAAACCTGCAGTTTGCTTTTTAGCCGACATGTCTGTCAGAGCTACTGTTCCAAAAAATTAACATTTGCTCATCACTCACATTTAAGAAACCTAATTCAGTAGGCAAAATCTTTTTCATTCAAAATTTTATTTTATTCAATGATATTATATTTGATTGTTGTCTGTTTGTTCAGTTACATTTCTGCATGAAGTTTGTTTAGTGTTATCAACAACACACACACTCACAGGCACACACACAAACTATGCGAAACAGCACCTTGCCACCGCTTCTTGAGGTGATTAGGTCCAAAGGGCTGTGAGAAAGCCATAAAACAGAATGGTATCACACATTTATCTCTACAAATGCCTGAAAACTATTTCCTCACTCCAGATAAATATGTTCCTTTGTAAGTTTCCTTTGTAAAAACCTGAAATCTAAACTATCATGGAGACATGGCAGGCAAGGCACATCTTTTATTCAACATCATACTTTTAGTTAACATTAACACTCAACACTTCCTTAATTCTTCTCAGAGTCTAAAGGTCATACAATTCACAGCCAAAAAAAGCATAACCCTGCTGCCAACAACTCACACACACCTCCTTAATAAAACCCCCAGGATAGAGGATTTGAATGTAATGGGCAAACCTTCAGGATTCTGTTTACAAAAAAAGCCCTTGGCCCCTGCACTTGGCGCTCAACCAAAGACCGAAATGCACACAAGTGAAATCCTAATCAGCTCCTGATTGGTGACATTGTAAATAAATTTCTCTCTTTGCTGGCAAACAGGACCTCACTTATCTATCTGTGTATGAAGTGACTTTATTAGTCTTGTTGTATCGTTGTGTGTTGTGTGAAGTGGGTCGAGGTGTTAAAGCATAAAACATATGCAGAAATCAGGTGGAAGAATGTGTTAAAAGGAATTTAAGAATACAACGAGCACAGGGTCAACGAAACTGGGTAACTTTAAAAATCAACCTAGTGAAGCCTTCAACTGTCCAGTTTTAATGAGTCTGAGTCCATTGCTGCTTGAGTGGAATGCGATTTTATCTTGGAGGCCATTTGCCTCAAGGATGAACACTGAGTACTGCTTTTCTGTTCACCACAGATGTATAAAGTGTTCACCTGATTTAGAGAATGTTGTGTGTTCTGAAATATTTAAAGCATCAAGTATGGCACTGTAAAAACAACATGGTCAAAGTCACTAAGATCACATTTTTCCCCTGTTCTGGTGTTTGATGTAAACATTAACTGAAGCTCTTGACCTGTGTCCACATGATTTCATGCGCTGAGCTGCTGCATGCCAGACTTATTATATAACTGCATGAATGAGCAAGTGTACCTAATAAAGTGACCATTAAGTATACTCTGTCATGAATGTCACAACAACAAATGTTGTGGTATAAGTGGAATAAAACACTTGCTTTTATTGGAAAATCCTTTATTTCCAGAGTGGTAACAGTACTGTAACTCTACACGTTATACAACCCCATAACTCAAATTCACTCAAATAACTAAGTCTTTAATCTTATATACCTTATAAATAAGTTAAACCTAAAAAGGTCATGTCATGTCATATAGTTTCTTTTTCAGCAAATAATACAATTCTTTTACAGAATAATATCATACACTTTATGGCCAGAATTTGAGTCGTCCCCAAATAGTTGCCACAATGTTGTTCAGAACGTGTTTGTATGCTATAGAATTATGTTTTCTCTTCACTAAAACTAAGTCACTTCCGAATCTGATTGATTTTTATTTACAGTGTTTAGCAGACGCCTTTATCCAGAGAGACTTTATACAACTGAGCAATTGAGGGTTAAGGGCCTTGCTCAAGGACCTGGGATTTGAACTCATGACCTTCCAAGCAGTGGTCCAATACCTAAACCACTAAGCTACCACATGCCACGTCTGGCTTAGTTTCAGACTCACCTGATTCTATCAAATCCCAGTGCATTTGCATTCATCTTACGTCATGACAAATGCACATGTAGAACGCAATGTGACTCATTACATTTTCTGGGGTTTTGTTTTTGTTTGTTTGTTTTTACTTTTTTGGGGCTATTCTGAGCTGCAGTGTGATTATTGCCTCTATGTGTGTTGCATATCATAATTCATGACATGTTCTGATTAGCTGTTAAAACTAAACATATCATCATCCACTAAAACATATGTACAGGTTATTTTATTTCCTGAAAAATTGCAGACCTTACTATGAGGTGTGTTCACATTCACAGGAATCGCAGCATATTTCCTGTCAGAATAAACTCAGAAGACCACCTCGAGTCTCGGGTTCAGTACCATGGTGCACTTCCTGGTCCACATGACAGCTTTTACATTACCAGTGTTTTATGTGAACTATGTTTTGGATTAAACTGCCGGTGTGAAAGCCGGCTAAATAAACCTGTTTCATCATGATGGAGACCTGACCTCAAGCTCATTAGACACCTCTGGGATTAATCAGAAGGCTGATTGCTGACTGCTTAAGGGGCAGTAGTAGCTCAGTGGTTAAGATGATGGATTACTTCTCAAAACATCCCATCAAATCCCACCACTACCAAGCTGCCGCTGTTGTCCCTTGAGCAAGGCCCTTAACTCTAAATTACTCAGTTATATAAATGTAAGTTCCTTTAAATAAGGGTGTCAAATGCTGTCAATGATTGTGCGCCAGACTTTCTCACCTGAATGGGCAAATCCCCACATTCAGAACAGTGGAGGCAAATAGGGGATAGGCTGGGTCTTGCACATTTTGTTTATCTTTGCATTGCAGATTTTTGTATAACTTTTTTTGAATGTCTTTAACAGGGTACACAGACTTTTTTTTTTACCGGAAGATTCAAGCATTCCTCCATTATATAAAGCTTAATATGACACTTTCTCAAAATATTTCTAGATAGTTGGCTAATGTTACACTAGCCGTCAAGGGGAAACTTACTGGAAATGTTAACACACCATTGAATGCTCTCTGGCATACATTTAAAGAATGTTTAAAAAAAGTTATATAATATATTTCTGTGATAACTCGCAGTATGTTAACTTTCATTTTCTTTTCAGAACTGCAGGCTTGGTGCACATACTAAACAATAAACTCACAAAAGCACAACATGAAAAGCACAACATTTACCTCTTGTGCGTTATTTAGTACAATGGAAAAATCCAAAAGGTTGTGATTATTTACACAAAATTAAACCTTTTACTTTAAAGCATTTTGAAGACTTATATATAAAAAAGAAATATATAAAACCTTTGTGATAATAGAAAAAAATAACTGCTGGATGCTGAGAAGCATAAGAAAGTGTGCCCTTTAAAACCCTTTTCTGTACTTACTTTCTCTCTCTCTCTCTCTCTCTCTCTCTCTCTCGCACACACACACATAAACACACACACATAAACACACACACACACAAACACACACACACACACAAACACACACACACACACAAACACACACACACACACACACATAAACACACACACACAAACACACACACACACACACACACACACACACACACACACACATAAACACACACACACATAAACACACACACACACACACACACACACACACCCTTTCCATACATGTGGTAGAGAAAGTCTTTAAAAGGCCAAAACCAGCCTGACTTGTTACTGGAATGTTGACCTGATGAGGCATTTAAAGAGAGAGAGAGAGAGAGAGAGAGAGAGATGGGGAGATGATGCTTGGGGGTTAACGCTGGTAAATAGCTACTATTCAAGGTCAGACAAACAACAGTGCTGCCAATTTTCTCATAGCTCTACCCTGTTATGGAAATAGAATGCTACCGGACATATTAATGCCGTCCTCTGATCCTTCTAACCAAGCATAACCTATAATATTTTAACACATGTGAATCGGCAGCATTCTTTTGCCCCATAAAGCAGGATAAACATCAACTTCATCTGTGCAGGGCATTCTTTAACTCCCGCTTTTGAAATGGTAGATATGGTGCGAGTGACTGGAAGATATGGTGCACAGTGCAGGAAAGCCACAGAGTTACAGCTTGGAGCAAAGAATAAATCATGGAAATTACATCATTTCCTATTGTCCCTTTGTTGTATATACAGGGTTTCACAAATCACTAGAAATATATTGAGCAAATATGTCTATCTGAATAGTGAGCAAAAGCTTCATAAACATGATACAGCACTACATCAGGCATAAGGGTAAACATCCGGAGTATATGTTGTAAAAATAAACCCCAAATGAAGTAGTATCTAGTTTTACTCTCATCCCATGTTACATAGGAATTTTTTTTTATTGGCTGCTGTTACATGTTGACATTCATTGTTCAATATTCTGTAATGACCATTTCACTTTTTCATTTTAAGCATGTTTGGTTATCAGTCATCCCTTCAAAATTCCCCAACAGCACCTACCATCTCTACACAAATCACTATCGACAGCCAAAAAGGTCATAGAACTAAACTGGAAGATCCAAAAATACCCTCTCTGCATTGGCCACCTTTTAACATTGCACTCAACATCAGAACATCTTACAGCGGCTATTAGAGACAGAACCCTGTCATATTTAGACATATCTGTAGATACCATTTATCACACATTGTTATAAATCTATATGTCTTTACAGGTTGTTAGTGTGCAAAAGACACTTGTATTGTATAAAATATTCAATGCACATGAACTGAGAAACGTTTGATTTTACATATCATTTTAAAGCAGTGGGTTGCTCTGGGTTGTTGATCAGAAGGTCAGGGTTCAAGCCCTAGCACTTCCAAAGCTGGGGTATGTGAAAAAAGAAGTTCACTGTGCAGTAATGTATATAGGACAAAAATAAAAGCTTCTTCTTCTTCTAAAATAAAAGTACCTGTATTTGTTTTCTGCACTATGCTAGGACCTACATGCACTAAATATGACTTCATGACTGTCTCAATTCACTCATGCAGCATACCTAGCATATCTGAGCAACTTGTCAAGCATTATATAATCATATTATGTTTCTATTCATAGCCCTACTATTCTCTTCCCATTATGTGCTTGTGTTCTTGTATAGGTGATGCATGCTGTGCATTGTGTCCATATGGCCTGTGTTTACAGAGCCTCGAATTAGAATTCAGCTCCTTCATGTTTTTTTTTTTTTTTTTTACAATTTCAAGTGTTACAACCTGGAACTGAAATGAACTTAACTGGAATTAAATATAAGGAACATACACAACGCACGTAATATTTAAGTGAGGCAAAAATCAATATAGTTTGCAAAATGAATTGCATAAGAAGAAGCTCTTATTTTGTCACATTTACATTACAACATAGTGAAATTCTTTCTTCGCATATCCCAACTTTGGAAGTTGGGGTCAGAGTGCAGAGTCAGCCACGATACAGCACAGATACAGTGCAGAATCAGCCACGATACAGCACACCTGGAGCCGGAAGGGTTAAGGGCCTTGCTCAATATTGTTACTATGCCTGATTGCTCCCTCTGTTGGGTCCCCCTACCCAACAGAGGGAGCAATCAGGCATATTAACAATATTAATGAAAAAATGCTTATCAAATAATGTGTTGTAAACTCGGCAAACATATAACATAAAAAGGTTTTCTGGTCTGATGAGACCAAAACTGAACTAAACCACTTGTAGTGTCTGCATTGAAAGCATTTCACAAGATGGTAGCAACAGAGCTGTGTTCAATATTGGCAATTTGATATATCACCGAAAAACTAAACAGAACACAGGATCACTCAGGTAACTCGAGCAAATACTGCACCAAAGCAACACACCTGAGGAAGAAAAATTTTCCACTTGACTGTGAAAAGGTCAAAAATCCTACAGAGAGGGTAACTGAATTCACTGCTTTGGATGACCAACCCATCACTGTGGTAAAGAACACAGGTTTCTGTCCTCTTTTGGAGCTTTTGGAGCCATTGTACTGCCCTTCATTTCAGACAATACTTTATTGGTTGTGGGGATGCTTTTCAACAACAGAGAAAGGGAATCTGGTCAGAATTGAGGGCATGATGCATGAGTAATCCTAGAAGAACATGTGTTAGAGTCTGTCAGAAACTTGAGACTGGGTAAAGGCTCACCTTCCAACACAGAAACCAAGATCTAGAAAGGCTTCAATACGATTGTGAACTTGTAGCAAAACTTAAATATGGCTGTTTACCAATGGTATACATCCAGCCTGACTAAGCTTGAGCAGTTTAGCCCAGAAGAATGACCAAAAATATAAAGCTATGCTAATAGAGAAACATCCCAGAAGGCCTCTGTTATAGCCAACAGTACCAATTTCTACCAATTACTAATCTATAGGGTTGTATACCTATGGTAACAACATGTGTTTTCTTTGATTAATTAACATTTGTACCACAATTAAAGGAAAATGTAACTTCAACTGTTAGGCATATTGTGCAAAGTAATTACATTCTATTTTAATATCAGGTTAAAACAATACAAATCACTGCATGTATAATTTCCAGAGGGTGAATACGTATGAAAGGCACTATATATAACATATTAAATCTGGTATAGATATTTTCACTGTATGTCATTTGTAATTTGTTTAACACAAAGCCGTCAGTCACATAAAAATTATTATTGTATTGTAGATCATTTTTTCTATCCTATTCATTTCCCATTATGGAGTTCCTCATTACACGTCCAACATCACGCCAAAATGACTCTTTATAAATATGATTGATGAATTTCAAAAGAGGACAAAAGAAAGGTAAAAGATTACAGGATAAGGTAAAAAATGTAGTCTTGATGTAATACAATACCGGTATTAGAGGATTAGAAGGTCTGTCCTTTGCTAAAGAGATAACGAATAATCTGACAGGAAACATACTAATCTAAGGGTAATTGTCATCAAAGAAAATAAATACACATGCACAGCATTCTCATGGCCTTTATACTTAATGCTCATCTATCTTCACCTTTTTTTCTCTCTTCATTCTCCTCTCTCCTTGTTTTGCCGATATAAACCTATCTCTCACTGTGATTTCATGTGACACAGACGAATATCAGGAAATACACTGAAGAATGCACCCTCCTTACTGCACTACCATGCCAAACCTCCCAAAGGATAACTATTTCTCATAACAGTGATGTAACATACGTTTTAGCTTCAATCCACCTTAATATTAAATGAACACACTGTTATGGTCAGAAATGAGTTCTAGACTGATTTATGCCACAATTACATTCTTCAGTGCTGTTGAGTTCCACACCCATAAGCATAGTTTGGAGTATTACCCAGGTAATGTTTAATCCAGGTCATCTGTCTGTATGTACGAGCTTGTTTTCCTTTGGAAAGCTTTCTTGGGTTAAAAATATACTCATATCAACAAACAAAACTGATAATGAACTGCAGAATTTCAGTTCCCAGGATAAGGGCTGATTAATTTATGTGTTATTAAGTAGTACTATACTTACAAAAATAATATTACAAAGTAATAGTAATGAAAACGTAAGCATTTGTTATTCTATGAAAGCAGGGACAGACTACCAATGGGCCTACTGGTCAAGTGTGAACAAAATGGGAACAGGGGGTCACAACAAGCATGTGTTTGCAGATTTAAACATGAAGAAAGTCAGATAAGAAAAAGATTATTTTAGAGCATGAGCCATTTGAGTAGCATATAAAATGATGGAAATGTATGGCTTTGAATTTATAACCAATGAATGGTCAGTTAGGCTGTAACTCTAACAAAATTTTAGAACTCTTAACACAAAATGGACCAAAGAAGACTGAATAGTGTCAGCACTTCTCAATGATATGTTGGGCAAGTTTGTGAGGAGAAAAAGGAAGCTAGTCACCAAAAATCAGACTGTGTTCTGCATAGCACAGAGGTATGTACGATTTTGCATGGGGTGTGGGGTGGGGCAGTCAGGCCACTTTGCTTTGGGCCATGCACAGTATGTGGGCAGAGGAAAGCCCACAGGTCTACGATTTACTAATCCATCCTTTAATATAAGAGTTACATTTAAAACTTTTCAAAAATAAAAAAAGAAACTTACATAAAGAAGATCCCTCATAATAATGTGTGTTAATCATATATTAAAATATATGCAAAATGCCAGAATGAGCTCATGGTGGAGTCACTCAGAAGACACCACTCCACCCAGGAGAAAGACTTCCACCAAATGTCAACTCCATAGTAGCTGAAACAGGCGAAGAAGTAATCCCCGTTCTTGGAAGATTCCACAATTTTACGCAACACTGAATCAGCATTTTCCTTTCCTGCTTGTAGAAAGGATCGTTATATTTCATCAGACCTGCTCCTTAGAGCTGACAAAAACAAACTTTGGAAAGACCCAAGCTTTCAGAGACAGTAGTAAGAGCTTACAAATCCATTAAACATGGGTGCGGGTAGTAAACATCATGGCAAGATGTGTGCACACGCATGGTTTTTTGTTGTCTGTTTATATATAATAATGGCACCTTGTGACTGAGGTTCTGCTTCAAGAATCACAACAAGTAATCAGATACATTCATTGGAAAACACGATTTTTAAACGTTTCTCAGCCTTCCATTAAAACTGAATGGATGTATGAGTTTTCTCCAACAAGTGAGCTGTTATAACCTCATTTAAAAATACTGTATAAACAGCTCCACTTCACTGACTTGAAAGAGAAAAGCAAATGAAATTGACCAACATGCTCAACTATTTTAACGAACGACTAGCGCAGATAAACACTACATCCTTCACCTCAACAATTAACTCAAAAAAATGACAAACAACTTAAGTAAATAAAAAATGGAAGCGTTTTTCTTCATTACTTGTTGCTTTAAACGGAACAAAGCGTTCACCTTACTATAAGAAAAGACCATCAGAAACCTAATAAACTAATACATTCTGTATAACTGTAGAGTGATAATCTAATCTGTTCTATTATAATCAAATGTGTGATCATCTATTCAAATGTATCTACTAGCCAGTCTCAGTGGAGGTGAGAAGACATTTTGGACACATTGTCCTCCTGTGACATGCCTTTCAGATGGAATGTTGTCTAGTCCTTTTAAAATGTTTAACAGTCCAGTACAATGCGCCTGTTGCACTGCAGCCTCAGATTGCTATTCTGTGCTCACAGGAGTGAAACCCAACATGGTTTTCTCCTGTTGTTGCTCATCCACCTGAAAGTTTGACATGTGAGATTGTTTTCTGATCACCGTGGTTGAAAAGAGTTATTTGAGTTATTACAGCCTTGTTGTTAGCTCAAAGCAGCCTGGCCATTCTCCTCTGACCTTTCTCGTCAACAAGGCATACACAACTTCTGCTCACTGGATGTTTTCCACACAGATCACTGTACTCTAGAGACAGCTGTTTGCGAAAATACCAGGTGATCAGCAGTTTCTGAAATATTCAAGCCAGCCATGAGATCAGAGATTTCCTCATTCTAAAGTTTTGAAGTGAACAATAACTCAAGCACTTTGTGCAATTTTATGCTTTGTACTGCTGCCACTTTTCTATTAAGACTAATCATATGTGTTACATTAATGCAGTGATTATTGGGGCAACAATAACATCATATATAACTTTTTCAGCATTACTCTGTGTAGCAGTTCTGCAAAAAATATTTAAAAATAATAGTAGACCTTTTGCACGTTTACACACGTAAACGTTTGTGCATGTATCTAAGCATGAGTGGATACTGTGTGTGTGTGTGTGTGTGTGTGAGAGAGAGAGAAAGAGAGAGAGGTTTCACCTGAACAGGTGAATATGCCTACCTCTCAGATCAGGTGTCTCAGGGAGTGGTGCTCCTTTTATTGTTTTACCTTAAAACCAAAATGTGATCCACAAACAACAAATCAGCTGCAGAGTGAACTCTAAACCACCAGGCAATTACACAGACCTCCAACTGCTGCTCATTCTTCCTCTGTTTCTTTCTCTCTCTCTTTCTCTCTACCTTTCTATCCCCAAACACAGTGGATTGAGAAAGGAATCAAATTACTTCCCTCCCCCTAGCCAATCAGCATGCATGAATGGAAACCATGTTGATGATGTCACAGGGCAGGTTACACATCTCTCTATCCTTTTCTCCACTTCCTTCTTCTCCATCACCTATTTTCATTCTCGGCAGGCTTACATTATTACACTTTAATAGGTGGAGAAAACAAACCCCATTTCTGCTTGTTTAGAAAAACTTTTGTTTTGCCTCCTGCTTGCCCTTTTTATACAAAATGATTGTGTCTTTAACCTCATTGTGTTTAGTCTGCATCACCTGAGATTTTCTTTTTAGTATATATACACCCTTGTATTCATCACGGGTACTAGTCAGCCTTGTGAGGACTTGAATATCAAAATGGTTTCCTGTTTGCAAAATCTCAACTCTTATGACATTCTAACTAAATTCTATATTCATATCCATTTATAGTTTGTCACTTGTGGTTGTCGCCATATATGTACAGGTAGTACTGTTTTCTCTATTGTGGGTCTGTTTTATACAGTGTTGTTGTTTTTTTTGTGTGTTTCCATGAGCAACAGTAATGTCATGCTGATCCCAGGAGTAAGATATAAATGCAGGCATAATTTTACTTTAAACTAAAACACAAAACAAAAGACAAGGTTAGTCAAGGTAATGGAGGTGTATTGTTCATGGAAAAACAAGCAAAATGTTCAGCAACAGAAGAAATGAAGAGTTTACTGTATATAGGGTACTAATCAGGACTAAACACAAAATAGGTGTGCAGCAAAACAATTGGGTCAAGTATTGTGCGTTAATCCAGATGAAGAGATTCAAACACTGATTCAGGTTGACTCTGGAGCTCAAGCGATCTCTATTAGTTATTACCACTCAGTAGAGGAACCAATGATCTCTGTTACTTCCTTCTGAGCTTAACAATATACACATAATTTACCGGACAGATGCAAAAAGCATTTCACTGCATGTCATACTCTGTATGTACATGTATGTGACAAATAAAATTTGATTTGATTTGATTTTTAATGAAAGGGAATATATGACAGGATAAGAGTTTTTTCATAATTTGCAAAAAATGGGAATGAATGGCAGATAGGGACTAAAGATCACTTATATCATGTCCTTGTCCAAGGAATCGTTTGAGCCAATTAGAATTATATCTTTACCATGTCCATATCTAATTGGCAAGGAGCTGATAACATTGTCACACTGTGATTATAGGCTAGATTAAGGTTAGATGTTAGGCCAATTTTATTTATATGAAATGAAACTAAATTCAAGCACATCATTTTGCCCATTTGAATTCATTTAAATTTAAATTCCATCACGAGGATTATCTAAAGCTGTGTCCGTAATAGCATACTATACACTATACACTATGTATTCATTGATAGAGACTTCAAAGCACTTCATACAAACTAAACTCCAGTGAATTGTATTGAAATTGTGAAAGTACACTGGTGTTCACACTTGCCTGGTAGGCTAGCTAATAGATTTATTATGTGTCTTTACCGTACCCTGTGTGGTAAATGCGGTTCCCTGAGCACCTGCCCTTTTGTCTCTGGATGTACACAGTGATCTTTCTGAAAAGACTTTTAAAGAGTTGTTAAATGCAGCAATTTATGTGTGTTTACACATCCAGGCCTAAATGTTCAAGTTCTAGTGTTTATGTAAGCTGAAGTCAGTACACGTAATTCCTAAGTTCTTCTATCTATGTGGTGTGTTTAATATTATTAAATCTTTCCCCGAGTAGAATTAAACAAAACATTAAGAACCGCTGTTCATGCCTGTACATGCATGATGAAAGAACTGACCCTGACTGCTCTTTTGATGACATAATCAAGGTGCTTGTTTTCAGGATATTGAACATAAAAGTGATGAAAGCACACATAACAATTCACAGTTTCTTACACTGACCATTTGATTGTTTGGATGGAAATACAGAAATTTCCACTTGACTATAAACAGTTTTAGAAAGGACATTATTTACATTTCCATTATTTACTGTCTGGTATCACACAAATGAGGACGGGTTCCCACCCGAGCCTATGTCTTCCTGATTTCATCTCAGAGAGTTGTTCCTTGCCACTGTTGCCTGCAGCTTGCTCATTAAGGATAAGTGTTATGGATAAATATTAATTTCATTTTAAATGTATTTTTTTATTCTTTGTTTTAGTATTTCTGTAAAGCTGCTTTGAGACAATGTCCACTGTTAAAAGCGCTATACAAATAAATTTAATTGAAAATTGAAATACAGTTTTCTGTTCTTCATTAGCTGTGGACATTTGGACAAGAGACAATAAGAGCAATATGAATCTAATTTCATGAATGATGTCTCTGCTTTTAAGTACACAAAAACTACTCTCATACATAATACACCAGGGGAAAGTAATATACCTAGCTGCAAAAAGCAGATAGGAAATAGAGATGAATGAGAAAGAGAAAGTGCATAGATATGAGTAAACATCTCTTCTTAGTGATTAATGAACAGGTGAATAGGACTGGAGAAACATTTAGAGTGTGGACATGAGAACACACAAGCTACATTCAATGTAACTGTGTGTGTGTGTGTGTGTGTGTGTGTGTGTGTGTGTGTGTGTGTGTGTGTGGGTGAGGGTGGGTCGGGGTACCAGTCTGTGTTTTGTAAACAGGCGTAAACAGGTTTGCTACACCTATGCAAATACATACAGATAATTTTACATTCACAAGCAGGTCCATGTCAGCAGCTTCAGGCAATGTTTACATTGTCAAAATCAATGAGAGAAATTTTTTTCCTCATTCTGATTGTCAGTGTCATGAACATGTGAACCTGGAGGAACCAAGATGTACAGTACACCACTCATCAGTCGTAAGACTCAGAAGACCAGACTGGATTTCTCAAAAAAATACAGAGAACCACAAAATGAATGGAATCAAGATTAATTCTACCAAAGTGATGAAAAGGCCAACGTGCTCATGATCCAGAACATATGAGCTCATTGTTTACATTTACGGAATTTTCCAGACAACCTTATCCAGAGCGACATACATTTTTTTACAACTGAGCAACTGAGGGTTAATGGCCTTGCTCAGGGGCAGCTTGGTGGACCTGTGGTTTGAATTCATGACCTTCCTATTGGTAGAACAGCAACTTAGCTACCACATTATCTCACACTGGAGGTAGTGTCATAGATTGGGCTTGATTGGCTGCTTCTGGAACAGACCTAATCATTATTGATGATGTATATAATGACAGTCTGTATAACAATGAATTCAGGTGTCTATAGAAACATCCTGACTGTAGGTCATGGATTGGCTCATTTACTTATTTGCAAGTAAGAGAAATTCAACCAATAAAAAGTGTTATTTACTTTACCATACTTTGTATTGTTCTGTTCCAATACAGATTTGTTTAACAAATTTAGATGTAAATATCAGGAAATAAAAGCAGAAATTAATCTACTGATGTCAAATACATCCAGAAGCTATATTCATGTATATTCATTAGGCATGTACTGTTACACAAATCTGATTTGATAGGATATGGTGTTGTGGCAAACATGTGAACCATTAAGCCACTGTATGCTTTTGTTTAATTAAAACTTTCAGCTCTATAATAGTACAATAACTAAAACTTTCTAACAAAACAGTGTAGTTTTGCATGGTTTATTTTGACTCTCGGCATCACCTAATGAAACAAAAGCTTTACATTAGAATGTAACCCAGTTAAACATGGTTAAGTACATATTAGATCTCTGGCCATGTTTTCACTGGTGTGACTCTTGGGGTGGTGAGTCACAACCCTGGGGCTGATAACTAGTTGTGCTTTTAAAGTTAGCAGCCTAAAAACTGGGCACTATTAAATTCTACCTTTGATGCTGTGTTTGTGGGGTGAAGTGGAGTTATGTGGTGTTGTTCTCTGGAGTCGTTGTGATGTTGCTTTGTCCTAATATTGTGCATGTGTAATATGATTATATGTGTCGCTGCATACTGCTGATGTGTTGTAGTGTTGAGCTGGAAGTAATCCATGTTCTTCTGCAGAACACAAACCAAAATACCAAGACAAACAATCAACCGGTCCGACATCATTCAGCTTAGTTCCCAGCTCTGTTTGTCTTTCTGTACTTTTATCTCTCACTTTGAATAGAATAGAATGAAGCCATTCAGTGGCCATATTGTTTACATTATGTCACACTTTTTTCTCTCACTTTGTCTCTTAAAGTAAAAAAAAACTCTTTCTGTAAAGAGTTAAATTAATGACTAAATAATGAAAAAAGATCAGTTATAATATCACCAATAATATGGGCATAACAGTAGTTTTATGTTCTGTTCAAACACACACACACACACACACACGGCATGCAGGAGCTACATGGCATATGTGTGTTATAATGTATTGTCTTGTTAGCCATAACCAAAAATAAAGGAATAGTGAGAAGGAGAGAAGTGTGAGGAGGAAATAGAGAGAGGAAAGGAGAGACAGAGATGCTGGGCAGATGGCAGATATAAGAGGCACTGTTAAATATTTATTCCTGAGTGTAATGTTTTTACTACTTCTGCGCACACATACACACCCAAATCCCCCCCCCCCCCCAAACACACAAACACACACACACAAACACTTCACACCCTGCACACATTACCATACTTAAGACCTTTGTGTCATTAGTGGGCTAATCATTTAACTGCTGATGTTAAAATGTTAAATAAATCTAATAATAAAAATACTTTCCAAATCTAATTTTAAATGTTTAAGTATTTAAGTACATTTTCTAAAACTCCAATGATGAAAATTGTTTCCAGAGGTTTCATACACAAGTTAAAAGCTTAGAATCTGTCTGTCTGTATGTAGCTCAAGTAAGATTTCTTTGTTTTTTTTCTTTAATCTGTCAATACTGTTAATGGATGCTTTTAGATAGTTATAACTTGTGCCACTGAACAAAAAGGTAATAATAATTTGAATAATTTCTGATTTTTATTCTAGATTATCAGACAAAAATGCCCTTATTCTGATTTTTCTTTTTGATTCATGAGCCACATGGTGCATGCATAAATGCATAGTAGTTAGTGAATAATGTGCTTTAAGATAAATCAATTAATAATAAGAGTTTCAGGGGTTAAACTTTTCAAACGACACATACTGTAT